>NC_080382.1:72325615-72510747 GCF_014773155.1 Arachis stenosperma
TAGAAATAAGAAAATAAATAATAAAAGGGATAGAAATACTTATGTAGATTCATTGGTAGGAATTTCAGATAAGCGGAATGGAGGTGCTGTAGAGCTCACGGACGCCTGCTCTCCTATTCCTTCTACTCAATCCTTCTTACTCCTTTCCATGGCAAGCTTTGTATAGGGGTTCACCATCAACTGTGGCTACTTTCATTCCTCTCGGGGAAATATCCTATGCGGCTGTCACTCGCACAGCTAACCAGTCTGGAGGCATCACCCATGGCTGATGGCTACATCCCATCCTCGCAGTGAAAGCTAATGCTCACGCACTCTGTCACAGTACGGCCAATCACCGGTTGGTTCCCGCTTTCTACTGGAATAGAATCCCTCTTTTGCGTCTGTCACTGACGCCCAGCAGGTTGCAAGTTTGAAGCACGTCACAGTCATTCATTACCGGAATCCTACTCGGAATACCACAGACAAGGTGAGACTTTCCGGATTCCCAGGATCCTACTCGGAACACCACAGACAAGGTTGGACTTTCCGGATCCTCATAAATGCCGCCATCCATCTAGCTTATACCACGAAGATTCTGTTGGGGAATCTAAGAGATACACATTCAAGCTTGTGTTGCATGTAAAACGAAAGTGGTTGTCAATCACGCGCGTTCATCAGTGAGAATGATAATGAGGGTTATTTAACTCATCACATTCATCATGTTCTTGAGTACGAATGAATATCTTGGAATAAGAATAAAAGAGGAATTGAATAAAAGAAAGTAGAACTTCATTAATCTTTGAGGTACAGCAGAGCTCCACACCCTTAATCTATGGTGTGCAGAAACTCCACCGTTGAAAATACATAAGCAGAAGGTCCAGGCATGGCCGAATGGCCAGCCCCCTAAAACGTGATCACAGGATAGAAAATACAATCCAGGATGTCTAATACAATAGTAAAAGGTCCTATATATACTAGACTAGCTACTAGGGTTTACATGAGTAAGTAATTGATGCATAAATTCACTTCCGGGGCCCACTTGGTGTGTGCTTGGGCTGAGCTTGATCAATCCACGAGCTAAGGCATTTCTTGGCGTTGAACTTTGAGTTATGACGTGTTTTGGGCGTTCAACTCCGGATCATGACGTTTTTCTGGCGTTTTACTCCAGACAGCAGCATGAACTTGGCGTTCAACGCCATGTTACGTCGTCATTCTTCGAATAAAGTATGGACTATTATATATTGCTAGAAAGCCCTGGATGTCTACTTTCCAACGCCGTTGAGAGCGTGCCAATTGAAGTTCTGTAGCTCCAGAAAATCCATTTCGAGTGCAGGGAGGTCAGAATCCAACAGCATCAGCAGTCCTTTTGTCAGCCTTTTTCAGAGTTTTGCTCAAATCCCTCAATTTCAGTCAGAATTTACCTGAAATCACAGAAAAACACATAAACTCATAGTAAAGTCCAGAAATGTGAATTTAACATAAAAACTAATAAAAACATCCCTAAAAGTAGCTTAAACTTATTAAAAACTATGTAAAAACTATGCCAAAAAGCGTATAAATTATCCGCTCATCAGTGGGACCAAATGTTGGCTGTGTTGTGGTGGAGAAGGCTGAACATGCTGAGCTTGTTGTTGACTTAGTTGCATCTGCTTCAGTAAGTTGGTCATTTCACATAAGCTCTGAGTTATAGCAGCAGTCTCTTTGCTAGAGGATACCTCTGCAACAGCTCTTGACCGACTTTGTTTCTGCCTGTGATTCCTAGTAGATTCAACTAAGTCGCTAATTAATTGCCACGCCTTTTCTGTAGTCTTGTATTTTTTCATAGATCCATTGCTAGCACCTTTCAATGTGGTCTTATCTTGAGATTTCATGCCCTGTGTAAAGTAGTCGAGCAACACCATCTTGTCAATCATATGGTGGGGACATGCTTCCAGAAGATTATTAAAGCTCTCCAAATATTCATAGAGAGTCTCAGATTCGTCCTAAACGATCATGGACATGTCTTTCCTCAGTTTATCAGTAACCTCAGCTGGAAAGAATTTTTCCAAAAATTCTCTTCTAAGCGTATCCCAGTTAGAAACAGTTGCTTTGGGTTGAGTGTAGTACCACTCTCTTGCCATCCCCTCAAGAGAGAATAGGAAAGCTTTTAACAGAATAGAAGTTTCATCAGTACCATCACGCTTAACAGTAGAACGAGCAGTCTGAAAATCCCTAAGGTGCTTGATAGGCTCTTGAGCAGGTAAGCCATGAAACTTGGGCATCAAGTTGAGTAGTGCAGTCTTTATTTCAAAGTCCACAGCCACCGCTAGGTGGTGTGCCCAGAATGGCTGTAGTGTAAAATCAGGGGCTCCTTGCTCCTGGATAGTGACTCTCCTAGGTGCTGCCACGTCACCTGCACGTAAATCAACTAGATCAGTAGAGATGGAGCTTGTTTCTCTCTTAGATGACTTTTCAGGTTCGTCCTCGGAGAGGACTAGCCGACGCCGAGCTTGCCTTATACGTGAAATAGTTCTTTCAATCTCAGGGTCAAATACTGGTAAGCTTGGATCAGGAAGTGAACGCGTCATTTAATAAAAAAAACGTGCAGCTCATAGTAACAAAATAAAAAAGAAAAATGCAATTAAATAAATTTCAATCAATAAATTAGCACACTATTGCAACTCCCCGGCAACGGCGCCAAAAATTGACGTGAGCGAAAATTGGCAGATTAAGAATTAATTAGAAAAATGGCGTTGCGAGTAGAGTTCTTAGCCGGCAAAAATCCACTCGTCAATTTAGAAAAGGGTTGTCACAAATTTTAGAAATAAAATACTGGGAGTATGAGTCCCAGGTCGCCTCCCAACAAGTTGCAGGAAGATGTGCTAGTTTATTAATCAGAGGTTTTCAAAAGGGGTTTTGAATTTGATGAACGGAAAATTAAATTAGAGAATTTATATGACTTAAATAAAATCTTGACCGGGAGAAGATTAATTGGAAGTTCTATCATTGTTAGAATTTTATCAAGAGCAATTAATAATTAGTAATTGTTTACATTTAGTTAACCCTCAACGAATGAAGGAAAGTCAAATTAAAAGTCAACTTCTATTCACAAGTCCTAATCCTCTCCCTTTGGAAGGATTAGAGTTAGTGACTAACAAGCCAACCAACAATGAACCAATTACAATTGAACTCTTGAGTATTCTAACTCAAGGTTCTCCTTTTAATCATCTCCCAATCAAGTTGGGGGACTACTCCATAATCATAATTGTAGACTTTACCAAATTAATAGGGGAAGTAAAGGAAGACATAATAAATAATAATAAAAGAGATTCATTAAAAGTAAAAATAGTCTTATATTAATAAACTATGAAAAATAATCCAATGTCAACTTTGGATAAAATAAGAATATGGAAGAGTAAATGAAAAGTAAAATGACAAGCTATAATGACTAGTACCGGAGGTAGACTCTTCTCAAAAGCTAAAGCCAAAATTCTTCAAAATCCTAATTTATGAATGTTCAAGTCAGAAACCTAGGGGAGGAGTAAATTCAGATCTAAAAACTCGAAATTGTGTGGAATGAATTGTTGTTTTGTCTCTGCATGTTCCCTGGCTCTAATATGTGTTTCTGGGCCGAAAACTGGGTTGAAATGTGGCCCAGAATCTGTGCCAGCGACTTCTGAAATTCTGCAGCTCGCGCACGTCACGCGGCCGCGTCATCCACGCGTTTGTGTCACTCAGCGTTTCTCGTACCACGCGTGTGCGTCGTCCATGCATTCGCGTCGTTCGTGCAGCTTCCAATCCGTGCGGTCGCGTCAGGTATGCGAGCGCGTCACTCTAATTTCTTCCATTTTGCGTGGTCGCATGAGCCATGCGACCGCGTGACTTCTCGCTGGTCATCTCCTCAATTCCTTGTGTTCCTTCAATTTTTGCACGCTTCCTCTTCATTCCTTACGCCATTCCTGCCCTATGAAGCCTGAAACACTTAACACACATATCACGGCATTGAATGGTATGAAGGAAGATAAAAATATACAACTTAAAGGTCTTTAGGAAGCAAGTTTTCGATCATAGAATATTTTTAGGAAGGAATTATAAATACATGCAAATCATATGAATAAGTGGGCGAAGACCTAATAAAACCACACAATTAAACACAATATGAATCACAAAATAGTGGTTTATCATCCCCATTTAAGATTCTGCACTTTATTTTCTGCAATTTACTTTTCCGCCATATAATTTCCTGCAAATCTTAACTACATTCTGTTTAGCTCAACTAGCACACTCTTCCAACTAATGTTGCTTGACCAATCAATCCCTGTGGGATTCGACCTCACTCTATTGTGAGTTTTTACTTGACGACAATTCGGTATACTTGTCGAAGGGAAATTTGTTGAGAGACAAGTTTTCGTGCATCAAGTTTATGGCGCCGTTGCTGGGGATTGATTTTGTATCAACAATGATTAAGTTGGAAGTTCACTAGATTGAGCATTTTATTTTTATTATTTAATTTGCCTAGTCATTTACTCTTAGTTTCAATTAGTTATCTTCCTCATCCCCTATCCCCTCGTTGTTTTCTTTTTCTTTGAAATTTCTTACGATTTTGCTCACTAACCCACTAACTGTTTGATAATTTGTACCACTCACACTAACAATCACTCTAACAAGAATAATCACTTCGTTTGTTTTCTTGCTGTGTGCTCTGTTAGTTGTATGACAGGGAGACAAAGCGGAGCTTCAACTTCCTTTGATTCCGAACCTGAAAGGACCCTCTGTAGATTGAGGAGGGAAGCAATAGGGAAAAGAGTTGTTGGTGCCGAGGAAGAGGAAGAGTACTTTTAAACAACCATCGAGGAGAACATGGAAAACAACCATGAAGAAGAAGCTCACAACCATGCCAGAGAAGGCCCTGTGAATCATGCTGGGCAGGAAAGGAGAGTTCTAGGCTCTTACATCAATCCAAACCCAGGAAATTGTGGAAGTAGCATTCAAAAGCCCACCATACATGCCAACAACTTTGAATTAAAACCCCAGCTCATCACCCTTGTTCAGAACAACTGTTCATTCAGAAGAAGTGCCCAAGAAGACCCCAATCAACATCTAACCACCTTCCTAAGAATATGTGACATTGTGAAGTCTAATGGTGTTCATCCGGATGTCTATAGATTGCTTTTGTTCCCTTTCTCACTCAGGGACAAAGCATCTAAGTGGCTGGAGTCCTTCCCGAAGGAGAGCTTAACAAATTGGGAGGAGGTGGTAAATAAATTTTTGGCAAGATTCTACCCTCCTCAAAGAATCAACAGGCTGAGAGCTGAGGTGCAAACTTTTAGGCAACAAGATGGTGAGACTCTCTATGAGGCATGGGAGAGGTTTAAGGACTTAACAAGAAGATGCCCACCAGACATGTTCAATGAATGGGTTCAACTACACATCTTCTATGAAGGTCATTCTTATGAGTCAAAGAAGGCCGTAGACAATTCATCAGGGGGCTCTCTAAACAAGAAGAAAACCATTGAAGAAGCCATAGATGTCATTGAGACTGTCGCTGAGAATGACTACTTCTATGCTTCTGAAAGAAGTAACACTCGAGGAGTAATGGAGCTGAACCACATGGATGCACTGCTGGCTCAAAATAAGGTGATCACCAAGCAGCTAGCGGATCTTACCAAGAAGGTGGAAGAAAACCAAGTTGCAGCAGTCATCACTTCCTCACCAGCTCAAGAAGGAGTGAATGTAGGAGAAGAAGGTGACTGGGAACAAGCCAATTATGTTGGAAACTCACCCAGACAGATCCATGATTCATACTCCAAAACTTATAATTTTGGTTGGAGAAACCACCCTAACTTTGAGTGGGGAAATCAACAGGACCAAGGCCCAGACCAGAGACGCCATAACCACAATCCTAACAACAATACAACTCACCAACATACCTCACAGAGATCCTATCAACACCCACCTAATGACCTTTCTCAACCACCTAACCTCAACCCACCATCACTAACCGATGATAGACTTTCCAGAATTTAGACTCTACTCGAAGACATATGTAAAGAAGTCCAAGACAACAGAGTATTCAAGGATGAAGTGCGAGCCAACATCAAAAACCAGAAAGACACCATCAAGAGGCTAGAGTCCCAAGTGGAGTATCTATCTCAACAGTTTTCCAAACCCACTGATAGTTTCCCAAGTGACACAGAGAAGAACCCAAGAGGAGAAACAAAGAAAGTAAGGTAGAAAGAATGCAAGATGATCACTATAAGTGATGAGAGGAGTATGGAGGAAGTGCACACATAACCAGAACATCTCCAAGACATTCCAAGGGAAAATCATGAAGAAAAAAATGATGCACCCCATCCCATACACAAGAAGGAGCTAAAGAAAGGGGAGACCCTAAACCCATATGCACCCTTTCCCCAAAGGCTCAAAGGTGTGTAGCAAGGAGAACGTATTCAAGATTCCTCGACATGCTTGCATCTCTTGATGTAAATAAACCATTCATTAAGGCCCTCCAGCAAATGTCCTCATACATCAAGTACATAAAGGAGCTGCTGGCAAAAAAAGAGTTCATGAAGGGTGGGCAAACAATAAAGATGAACAGGGAGTGCAGTGCTTTCATTCAAATAGAGCCACCTACAAAGAAGAAGGATCCAGGGAGTTTTCACATTACCTGTGCTATAGGAGAGACAATGATTCATAAAGGGCTCTGTGACCTGGGAGCAAGTATCAACTTAATGCTTCTGTCCCTTGTAAAAAAGCTTCATATCAATGAGCTAACACCCACGGACGTAATCATCAAATTGGCTGACAAAACTCAACAACAGGCGATAGGAGTGGTTGAAAACGTATTAGTGAAGGTTGGGAACTACTTCCTGCCCACAGACTTTGTTATCCTGGAGATGGACGAGAATCCCATCCATCCCATCATCCTGGGGAGGCCATTCTTAGCCACAGCCAGGGCACTTATAGATGTAGAGCAAGGAGAGCTAGTATGAAGGATACACGATGAACAGCTCACCTTCAACGTTTTCAAACCCTCACAATAAGCAGATCATGATAACAAAGAGTCAAAGGAAGAGCACAATAAGGAGTTGATGGAAGAGACAAGCACAGGAGCACAAGCACCACACCTGAGACCCCCCTATGGTTGACAAGCAATGTGGTCAGAAAGAACAACAGCCAAGTGTAATCCAAGAGGAACTAGACCCACCGGATTCATATGAGACAAGCAACAAAATCCTTCTGAAAGAAGAAACCACAAGGAGCAAAGTGACATCAAAGAACACAAGGAAAAAGGCCCCAAGGGGATGGAGAAACAAAAAGATCCCTACAGAGGATTTCTCTCCAGGAGATGAAGTGGTCTCTGCCTATTTTCCATCTATCCCACCTCATCTCCCCCCCATTCTATCTCAGCTGCCTCAAGTGTACACTATCAATAAAATCTTGTCTTTAGAACATCTGGAGCTTTTTAACAAAGCCAATGGAGACAGATTCACTGCAAGAGGGGAAGATTTGAAGCACTACCAACCACCCTGACAAAGGCCAAACGTCAAGCTAATGACGCTAAAGAAGCGCTTCATGGGAGGCAACCCATGTTCTATACCCTTTTCTATTAATCTTTAATAGTAGTTAATAAAGCAAAATTTATGAATTCTAAATCAACTTCGACAAACACTATAAGAATCCCTACATGCAGCTGGTGGACAAAATTGTGATCAACAATAATGGCTCTTTGGCATGTGCCTAAAAACTAACTCAGCACTTTCTTTCCACAACTCCGTTCAACTTAACCAGCAAGTGTACTGGGTCATCCAAGTAATACCTTACGTGAGTAAGGGTCGATCCCACAGAGATTGTTGGTATGAAGCAAGCTATGGTTACCTTGTAAATCTCAGTTAGGCAGATTAAATAGTTTTGGGTTTCGAAAATTAATAATAAAAAGAAAATAAAAGGGATAGAAAAACTTATGTAAATTAATAGTAGGAATTTCAGATAAGTGTATGGAGATGCTGTGCTCCTCTTGAATCTCTACTTTCCTATTACATTCATCCAATCCTTCTTACTCCTTTCCATGGCAAGCTGTATGTAGGGCATCACCGTTGTCAGTGGCTACATCCCATCCTCTCAGTGAAAACGTTCCTATGCTCTGTCACAGCACGGCTAATCATCTGTCGATTCTCAATCAGGTTGGAATAGAATCCCTTGATTCTTTTGCGTTTGTCATCACGCCCAGCCTTCAGGAGTTTGAAGCTCGTCACAGTCATTCAATCCCAGAATCCTACTCGGAATACCACAGACAATGTTTAGACTTTCCGGATCCTCATGAATGCCGCCATCTATCTAGCTTATACCACGAAGATTCTGTTGGGGAATCTAAGAGATATGCGCCCGGCCTAAGGTAGAACGGAAGTAGTTATTAGTCACGCATGTTTATAGGTGAGAATGATGATGAGTGTCACGGATCATCACATTCATCAAAGTTAAGTGTAGCGTATATCTTGGGATAAGAACAGAAGAGAATTGAATAGAAAGTAATAATAATTGTATTGAAACTTGAGGTACAGCAGAGCTCCACACCCTTAATCTATGGCGTGCAGAAACTCCACTGTTAAAAATACATAAGTGAAAGGTTCAGGCATGGCCGAATGGCCAGCCCCCAAAATGTGATCACAGGATTCAAAATACAATCCAGGATCAAAACCAAGATGATAATATGATAGTAAAGAGTTCTATTTATAATAAACTAGCTACTAGGGTTTATAGAAGTAAGTAATTGATGCATAAATCCACTTCCGGGGCCCACTTGGTGTATGTTTGGGCTGAGCTTGGTCTATCCACGAGCTGAGGCTTTTCTTGGAGTTGAACTCCAAGTTATAACGTGTTTTGGGCGTTCAACTCCGGATCATGACGTGTTTCTGGCGTTTAACTCCAGACAGCAGCATGTACTTGGCGTTCAACGACAAGTTACGTCATCAATTTCCGAATAAAGTATGGACTATTATATATTGCTGGAAAGCTCTGGATGTCTACTTTCCAACGCCATTGAGAGTGCGTCAGTTGGAGTTTTGTAGCTCCAGAAAATCCATTTTGAGTGCAGGGAGGTCAGATTCCAACAGCATCAGCAGTCCTTTTGTCAGCCCTTTTCAGAGTTTTGCTCAAGTCCCTCAATTTCAGCCAGAAATTACCTGAAATCACGGAAAAACACACAAACTCCTAGTAAAGTCCATAAATGTGAATTAAACATTAAAACTAATGAAAACATCCCTAAAAGTAACTAGATCATACTAAAAACTACCTAAAAACAATGCCAAAAAGCGTATAAATTATCCGCTCATCACAACACCAAACTTAAATTGTTGCTTGTCCCCAAGCAACTGAAAATAAAATAGGATAAAAAGAAGAGAATATATTATAAATTTAGAATATCAATGAATATTAGTTCTAATCAGATGAGCGGGACTTGTAGCTTTTTGCTTCTGAACAGTTTTGGCATCTCACTTTTTCCTTTGAAGTTTAGAATGATTGGCTTCTCTAGGAACTTAGAATTTCAGATAGTGTTATTGATTCTCCTAGTTAAGTATGTTGATTCTTGAACACAGCTACTTTTTGAGTCTTGGCCGTGGCCCTAAGCACTTTGTTTTCCAGTATTACCACCGGATACATAAATGCCACAGACACATAACTGGGTGAACCTTTTCAGATTGTGACTCAGCTTTGCTAGAGTCCCCAGTTAGTGGTGCCAGAGCTCTTAAGCACACTCTTTTTCTTTGGATCTTTTTTTTAAATATATTTCTTTTTTTTGCCATTTAATTTTTTTTTTCACAAGCTTTTGCTTTTTCACTGCTTTTTCTTGCTTCAAGAATTAAATTTATGATTTTTCAGATTGTCAATAACATTTCTCCTTGTTCATCATTCTTTCAAGAGCCAACAATTTTAACATTCATAAATAACAAGATCAAAAGACATATGCACTGTTCAAGCATTCATTCAGAAAGCAAGAAGTATTGTCACCACATCAATATAATTAAACTAAATTCTAGGATAAATTCGAAATTCATGTACTTCTTGTTCTTTTGAATTAAAACATTTTTCTTTTAAGAGAGGTGAAGGATTCATGGAATTATTCATAATCTTTAAGGCATAGTTACTACATACTAATGTTCATGAAGTAGAGACACAAAATATAGATAAACACGAAGGATAAAAACCGAAAAAACAGAGAAAATAAGAACAAGGAATGAGTCCACCTGAGTGAGGGTGGCGCCTTCTTGAAGATCCAATGGTGCTTTTTGAGCTCCTTTATGTCTTTTCCTTGCTTCTGTTGCATGATCCTTAGTGATTTTGGTGTTTTTATCCTTATTTGCTCCCAATAGTTGTGTGGAGGATAATTTATCCCCTGAGGTATCTCAGGGATCTCTTGATTTGTAGTCAAATATTCTACCACTGAGCTATAAACCCTTTAGATGAGTCTTTCCATCTCCCATGACTTGGAGGTGGAAGCTTTTTGTCTTTCCTTTTTCTCTTTTTTTTTCTTCTTTTTTTTTTGAGGTTTCTCTGAATTGTTGATTTTTAGTTTCTCTTGACTTCCTCTTCAGAGTCCTTTCAGGTTCATGATCTGCTTCAATAAGAATGTTCTTGTCCTTGCCCCTGATCATATAGGGAAGAAGAGAACAAGAAAAGAAAGAGGAATCCTCTATGTCACAGTAAAGAGGTTCCTTATTGTTAGTAGAAGAAGAAAGGAATAAGAGGGGAGAATCCAATCACAATGGTGAGGATAGAGGCAGTGATTGGAGATGAAGAGATGTGAAGAGAAGTGTTAGTAAATAAATAAAATAAATAGAAAGAGATGAGGGGGAGAGAAATTCGAAAATAATTTTGAAAAATGGGTTAGTAATTTTCGAAAATTAAAACTAAAATTTGAAACAATTAATTAATTAAAAAGAATTTTTGAAAAAGAGGGAGGTATTTTCGAAAATTAGAGAGGGAAAAGTAGTTAGGTGGTTTTGAAAAAGATAAGAAACAAACAAAAAGTTAATTAGTTAGTTGAAAAAAAATATTAAAATCAATTTTGAAAAGATAAGAAGATAAGAAGTTAGAAAAGATATTTTAAAATTTTTTTGAAAAAGATAAAATTTTGAAAAAAATATGATATAAAAGATATGATTTAAAAAGATATGGTTTTGAAAAGATAAGATTGAAATTAGTTTTGAAAAAGATTTAAATTTTAAAATCACAATTAATGACTTGACTCACAAGAAATCACAAGATATGATTCTAGAACTTAAAATTTGAATCTTTCTTAACAAGAAAGTAACAAACTTGAAATTTTTGAATCAAAACATTAATTTTTGATACAATTTTCGAAAATATGATGTAAAGATAAGAAAAAGATTTTGAAAATATTTTGAAAAAGATTTTTGAAATTTTCGAAAATGATGAAAAAATGGAAAAGATATGATTTTTGAAAAAGATTTTAAAAAGATAAGATTTAAAAAGATAAGATATTTTTTTGATTTTTGAATTTTTTTTATGAGAGAGAAAAACACTAAAAATACTCAATGCATGAAAATTTTTGGATCAAAACACATGATGCATGCAAGAACACTATGAATGTCAAGATGAACACCAAGAACACTTTGAAGATCATGATGAACATCAAGAACATATTTTTGAAAAATTTTCAAGAAAAGAAAACATGCAAGACACCAAACTTAGAAATTTTTCATGTTTAGACTCAATGAATGCAAGAATGCATATGAAAAACACCATACAACACAAAACAAGAAAATATGAAGATCAAACAAGAAAGTTCATCAAGAACAACTTGAAGATCATGATGAACACTATGAATGCATGAATTTTTCGAAAATTTTATGCAAGAAAAAGATGAACATGCAATTGACACCAAACTTATGACTTGACACAAGACTCAAACAAGAAACACAAAATATTTTTGATTTTTATGATTTTCTAATTTTTTTTTGTATTTTATTTGATTTTTTTCGTAAAATATATAGGAAAAATAAAATAAGAAATTCAAAATTTTTAATATGAATTCCAGGAATCTTCGCAATGTTAGTTTAAAGCTCCAGTCCAGGAATTAGACATGGCTTAATAGCCAGCCAAGCTTTTGTGAAAGCCCCGGTCCAAAACACTAGACATGGCCAATGGTCAGCCAAGCTTTAGCATACAGCTAATAATCAAATTAGCTTGCCTCTATGAAGATGGTTTTGAAGCCTCAGTCCAAAAGAATTTAGACATGGCTTTACAGCGAGCCAGGCTTCAACATGCTTCATGAAACTCTAGAATGCATATTAAAAAATTTTTTGAATAATTTTCGAAAATAGGGAGAAGATTTTTGAAAAGATTTTCGAAATTTTTTTTAATAAAATAAAAATTACCTAATCTGAGCAACAAGATGAACCGTCAGTTGTCCATACTCGAACAATCCCCGGCAACGGCGCCAAAAACTTGGTGGACGAAATTGTGATCAACAATAATGGCTCTTTGGCATTTGCCTAAAAACTAACTCAGCACTTTCTTTCCACAACTCCGTTAAACTTAACCAGCAAGTGTACTGGGACATCCAAGTAATACCTTACGTGAGTAAGGGTCGATCCCACAGAGATTGTTGGTATGAAGCAAGCTATGGTTACCTTGTAAATCTCAGTTAGGCAGATTAAATAGTTTTGGGTTTCAAAAATTAATAATAAAAAGAAAATAAAAGGGATAGAAATACTTATGTAAATTAATAGTAGGAATTTCGGATAAGTGTATGGAGATGCTGTGCTCCTCTTGAATCTCTACTTTCCTATTACATTCATCCAATCCTTCTTACTCCTTTCCATGGCAAGCTGTATGTAGGGCATCACAGTTGTCAGTGGCTACATCCCATCCTCTCAGTGAAAACGTTCCTATGCTCTGTCACAGCACGGCTAATCATCTGTCGGTTCTCAATCAGGTTGGAATAGAATCCCTTGATTCTTTTGCATTTGTCATCACGCCCAGCCTTCAGGAGTTTGAAGCTCATCACAGTCATTCGATCCCAGAATCCTACTCGGAATACCACAGACAAGGTTTAGACTTTCCGGATCCTCATGAATGCCGCCATCTATCTAGCTTATACCACGAAGATTCTGTTGGGGAATCTAAGAGATATGCGCCCGGCCTAAGGTAGAACGGAAGTAGTTGTCAGTCACGCGCGTTCATAGGTGAGAATGATGATGAGTGTCACGGATCATCACATTCATCAAATTTAAGTGTAGCGTATATCTTGGAATAAGAATAGAAGAGAATTGAATAGAAAGTAATAATAATTGTATTGAAACTTGAGGTACAGCAGAGCTCCACACCCTTAATCTATGGCGTGCAGAAACTCCACTGTTAAAAATACATAAGTGAAAGGTTCAGGCATGGCCGAATGGCCAGCCCCCAAAATGTGATCACAGGATTCAAAATACAATCCAGGATCAAAACCAAGATGATAATATGATAGTAAAGAGTTCTATTTATAATAAACTAGCTACTAGGGTTTACAGAAGTAAGTAATTGATGCATAAATCCACTTCCGGGGCCCACTTGGTGTATGTTTGGGCTGAGCTTGGTCTATCCATGAGCTGAGGCTTTTCTTGGAGTTGAACTCCAAGTTATAACGTGTTTTGGGCGTTCAACTCCGGATCATGACGTGTTTCTGGCGTTTAACTCCAGACAGCAGCATGTACTTGGCATTCAACGACAAGTTACGTCGTCAATTTCCGAATAAAGTATGGACTATTATATATTGTTGGAAAGCTCTGGATGTCTACTTTTCAACGCTGTTGAGAGAGCGCCATTTGGAGTTCTGTAGCTCCAGAAAATCCATTTTGAGTGCAGGGAGGTCAGATTCCAACAGCATCAGCAGTCCTTTTGTCAGCCCTTTTCAGAGTTTTGCTCAAGTCCCTCAATTTCAGCCAGAAATTACCTGAAATTTCAGAAAAACACACAAACTCCTAGTAAAGTCCAGAAATGTGAATTTAACATAAAAACTAATGAAAACATCCCTAAAAGTAACTAGATCATACTAAAAACTACCTTAAAACAATGCCAAAAAGCGTATAAGTTATCTGCTCATCAGTAGCATATAGTACATGATAAGTTTGGTGTTCAAGGCACACCAAGAAGGCTTGAACACACTCCACAATATGAGATTCTTATCTAATCTTGTTGCACCATATGATCACAAACAAGTTTGGTGTCACCAACGTTGCATGCATGGGCATTTGATTGGTCGATTGGTTTGCATTCATGAATGGCTCTTAGTTAGTCAAAAGCAAAAACAAAAAAATGGGGGGTGGCTAGCCTCCAAATTTCTTTTACCGCCACAATTTAAATTAATTCTTCTTTTCTTTTGTCTTGCAAGGAATTGGGAAGGAATATTGGAGGAACTTGATGGGACAACCAATTGAAGGGGCGTTCGGCCACTTCACCCACGGAACTACACACTTGTCTTCAAGGGGTGCACCTTGGGAAGTATCACCATGCAACATTGGGAGTTGGATAGCCTTGGAGACTGAACCAATCAATTCACAAATATGGTGATCCTTGTGCTCATACAATGCCAAACCCCAACCATCCACTATTAAGCCAGACCATCAATCCACACCCTTCAATCTCATCATTCCCTTATATAACCCCCACTATACACCCACTCCATAGGCTATCACCCTCTCAATCTATCTATCTTCTTCCTTCCGAACACATACACTTTACATCTCTTCATATTCTAACATCTGTTCATTCTATCTCTTGTTCTTCTTTCTTCCAAATTCTTCCAAAACCGTACACACCACCAATTCTGACTCATGGCATCATCAAGCTCTAAGAGGTGAAAGGGGAAGGAACCGATGGAGAGCATTCCTTTCGATGCAGGGAGATTAAAGACCGCCTTCCATGAGCTCCAATTTGAACGGATAAAGAACAAGAAAATATTGCCAGAGTTGACATTCCAGTTTAACGAGGATGAATGCCCAAAGATTAGAGAGAAGATTGAATAGAGGGGTTAGCAAAAGCTCACAAACCCAGAAACAAAGATAAATGCAAACCTCATCAAGGAGTTCTACGCCAATGTGGCCAGAGAAGATAACACTAGGGCCCCCACCTTCAAAAGCTACATGAGAGGAACAGAGGTGGACTTCAGCCCCAATGCTATAACAAGGACTCTTCAGCTGAGATCTCCACATTTTGATGAGCTCAGTTATCAAGTAAGAATAAGCAATACCCCCGATGAGGATGAACTTGAAGAAATTGTGAACGATATGTATGTTATAGGATCTGATTGGGAAAGGTACTCGGATAAGAGGCCGCGGTTCACTAGGAGAGGAGACCTCATCCTGGAAGCCAAGGGATGGTTTGAGCTCGTGAGGAGATCTATCCTCCCAGCCTCAAACAACTCTGAGGTCAACATTGCTCGAGCTACTATGGTACATTGCTTAATAAAGGGTGGAGGCATCAATGTGCATGAAATTATAGCTGAGGGAATCTAAGATTTAGCCGAGAAGAGCGATCCAAGTGTTAGAATTTGGTACCCCAGCACCATCCTTAGACTATGTATGAAAGCCAAGGTAGTATTCGAAGATAACAATCCAAAATGGGTAAACCCATGGAGGTTAGTTACACTCCAGCGTATAAACTATGTGGCACCCGCTCAACAGCAAAAAAGGCCTCAGATAAGAAAAAGGACTGCACAAGAAGAGCCTCACCAAGAAGAACCTTACCAAGAAGAACCCCAACAAACATGGTACCAGCAAGAATAGTAATATGATCTAACCAACATAAATCTGGTTCACATTCAAGGAGCCATTGAGGATCTGGCAAGGAGCTATATGGAGGGACAAGAACAACAACTGCAGGTTCAATCTCAAAGGATGGATCGTCAAGAAGAACTACTCTCTAATTGGATGGGTCATCAAAGGGAATGGCAGAAACAACAAATGGAGCTGCAACAGGAGCATTACTCCCAACTCACTCAAGCCATCAATCAAGTGACCGAAAGGTAAGAGCGTCAGGACAAGCGCCTTCAAGAACTCAACCAGCGTCAGTTGTCTCAGATGAAAGCATTCAACGAGTTCAATGTGCTCAATGAAGGACGACAGCTACATCGGGAAGAGTTTAACATAAACACTCAAGCCAAGTTAACTTATGTAGTTGGGAATATGCATAATTTTCATTCTACCATCCCATGATATGATGCAGTTCGCAAGGACCTAACAGAACAAGAGGAAGGAAAGGTAAAACAACAGAAGGAAGCATTGAAGAAGAAGATGGAGGATGCTGGTTTCTGGAAGAAGCTGATCAGAAAGCGCAAGGGAAATGGGGAACCAAGCAATCAGGAAGGATCCCAAGACAAAGGGGACAAAGGGACATGAGCATTCCGATAAGTAAAAGGTGGTGGAGTTCCCTCTTTGTTTTATCTTTCTCAAGCTTTAAATAAGGAAAATCATGTATGAAATAGAACATGCTTCCATAGTAGCTTAGGAATTTTAAATTCTGTCTTTGAGATTTCGTTGTTTAGGTCTAAGTGTGTTGGACTAGGCCCTAGCTTTCATTTTCATCTTGCTTATATGTATGCTTGTCCCTCTAAGTAAAAAAAATAAATTGTTATGAAAAAAACAAGAGTGGAGTTATCTTATGAAGTAAATTCTTAAGTTTGTGGTATGGTCATTGATCAGCTAAGTTGGTTCACCTACAAGGTATATAGGCAAGTATATGCTCTAAACCACATTCTTGAAGCACATTCTATGAGACTAACCAAACAATAAGATCCCAATAAGAGAAGAGAAAGAACAATAAGAGTTTGAAAAAGAAAGAAAAACAATAAGAGATAATGCTAGGCACCAAGGGTTTGAATATTGAGGCATGTGTCTGTGGTGTTTATGTGCAAGGGATATGCTCGGATGAATAAGTTCTTAGGGGTGCCTTATCACTTGGTAACTTGGGTTAACTAATCCGGATTATCAGCTGAAAGTCCACTATCAAGAGTAACCTTTGCTACAGAGCACTTAGTAACCTAAAGAGGTGCTGGACACCAAGGTCTTAAGAAAGAAAAATAACAAACCATGTCCATGTGGTGTGTATGTATGGGGGAAAGATATTTGAGGGAGTAAGTCCTTAGGGGTATCTTAACACCTAGCACCTTGAACCAACTGGTTCGGGAGTATTGGCTGAAAGCTTATTATAAAGAGTCGCCCTCTTACAGAGCACTTAGCCTAAAAAGAATGCAATAAACCCTGAAAAGAAGGGGGATCAATAAATAAAAGTCTCATAGGATGCAGTCAAGAGAGTATCCAAGGGCAAGATAAAGGCCTGGAAGCCAATACAGGAATGAACTTAAGTTGCTATGCATGAAACCCCATAAAACAAAGAATTTGACTTCCACAATAATGACTCATTCCTCTTGTCATTTCATTCATCATTCTTATGTTTCAGTACTTGTTTAGGGACAAGCAAGCTTTAAGTTTGGTGTTGTGATGCCAGGGCATCTTGGCCACTTTCATTGACCTTTTCTTCACTGTTTTAGGGTAGTTTCATGCATTTTCTTAGTAAATAGGCAAGTTTTGGATGAAAATACACTTACACCTTGATTCAAGCAAACATTGTGAATTTTACATGATTTCATGAGGATTATGCAAGAATTAAATGACAAATTGGATAATGCATGATCTCATAACTTGGAATAGAGCTTTGATGCACTTTATTTGCTTAAATTCAGGACAAAGGAAGCAAGGAAGAGCCACATTAGTAGCCACGTTAATCTAGTTAACGTGACCACTAATGTGGAATAGGAAGAAGCTTGTAGCGTTAATGAGAAAAGTGATCGTCAATAACACCTTCGAAGCCATCATAGCCCATCTTAATTGCCACGTTAACTACATTAACGTGGTAGTTAACGTGGAGGGAAAGGGAGCTCCAGCGTTAGTGGAAAAGGTGAATGCCACTAACGCTCCGAATCGGCACAATTGGCCACATTATGAGTCACGTTAACTTATTTAACGTGAACTCTGACGTGGAAGAAGAAGAAAGTGCCAACATTAGTGACATTCACCTTTGTCACTAACGTTGGACTAAGCCAACATTGCCCACGTTAGTGGTCACGTTAAGACCACTAACGTGAAGAGTAACGTGGAGCCAAGCATGATAGGCCAACGTTAGTGACACTCACCTTTGTCACTAACATTGGAGATGGCTATCACCACCACGTTAGTAGTCACGTTAATCCAATTAATGTGAACTCTAACGTGGGAAGAAGGGGCATTTGAAGCGTTAGTGACAAAGGTAAGTGTCACTAACGCTCTTGAAGCTTAGGCATGCCCACGTTAGGAGCCACGTTAGTTACACTAACGTGGACTCTAACATGGGGAAAAGAGGCAAAGTGCAACATTTTTGGAAAAGGAGAATGCCAATAACATTTGCGAAGGACCAAGGGGCAACGTTAGTGGTCACGTTAATGCCACTAACGTTGAAGTTAACATTGATCATTTTGGGTTGGAACGTTAGTAGAAAAAGTGATTGTCACTAACGTTCTCGAACCCACATACTCACTTAACGTTAACGCCACTAACATCCTAACTAACGCCCATGCCTAACTCACACTTTTTTGCAAACAAAGCTGAGCCCACTGAAGATTGTAACTGCTTCAACTAAAGATCAAAGGCCCATATCCAAGACTTGAAGAACTCACTAGAAGATCAAGAAGAGTAGTATATATAGGGGTAGTTTTGAACTATAGAGAAGCTTGGCACTTTTGGAGAACTATACTCTGTATATTTACTTTCTACATGTATTCTGTTCTACCCTTTTTCATTTCCATTTCCAGAGCTATGAACAACTAAACCCGTTTCATTGGGTTAGGAAGCTCTATTGTAATTTGATGGATCAATTATAGTTTTCATTCTTCTTCCTCTTTTTTTTCTCTTGATTTACTAGAAAGCTTTCGATCTTAATCTAATTGGTTAGTTGTCTTGGAAAAGAAACTCTCCATAATTGGATCTCCTCTGAGCCTTGGAAAAGGGATGAGGAGATCATGCTAGAAATGCTTTCTCATGTTGGACCAAATTTGGGTTTGGGCGGATATAGTGACATGTAATCTTCCCAACACTTTGATTTGGAAATATATGTGGTATAATCAGTGACCATACTTCATCTCTTTCCATGAGCAATTAAATCAAGGAATTGGGCAATTGTTCAAGTTTAGAGGGATTGGATTGCCAAGGAATTGGGATCCAATCACTTAAGATTGCCAAGGAGATCAATGAATGCATTGATTAAGGAAGAGATGAGAATGAACTTGATCTGGAGAATGCAACATCTCCTAAGCCCAATGAATCCTCCATCTCTGATCTTACCCTAAGGCACTCATGCAAAGTATGAACGTTAACCCCCAAACATGTTCATCAACGTCACTATATGCCACTTTCAACTAGTTTCAACGGAGGCCAAAGGGCCCAGTCCAAGTACTTGAAGATTGAATGAAGAAAGTGTATAAATAGATTAGAGTTTAAGTTAGAAAGAGCTTTTACACACCCAGAGACTTTCTCTGAAATTTTATTCACTTCCAATGTATTTTTTCATTTCACTTTCCATTTCCAGAGCTATGAACAACTAAATCCCTTTCATTGGGTTAGGGAGCTCTATTGTACTTCAATGGATAAATTATAATTTTCATTCTTCTTATTCTTTCCTTTCTCTTTGATTTACTAGAAAGATTTCGATCTTCATTCAATTGAGTAGTTGCCTTGGGAAAGAAGCTGCTCATAATTGGGTTTCCTTTGAGCCTTGGAAAAGGGATGAGGAAATCATGCTAGAAATGCTTTCTCATGTAGGACCGGATTGGCGGTTGGATGGATATAGTGACATGTAATCTTACCAATACTTTGATTTGGAAATACATGTGGTATAATCAGTAACCACACTTCATCTCTTCCAATGAGCAATTAGATTAAGGAATTGGCAATTGTTCAACCTTAGAGAGATTGGATTGCCAAGGAATTGGGATCCAATCACCTAAGATTGCCAAGAGATCAATGAGTTGCATGGATTAAGGAAGAGATGAGAATGAACTTAATCCGGAGAATATAATATCTCTTGAGCCCAGTGAACTCTGATGTGTGAGCATCTTTCCTATCTTTTCCTAGTGAATTTGCATTCAAATTGTTGAGTTTAATCAAGAATTAATTATCTTTTAGCCACTATGGATGCTACTTTGAGTCTTGTGCAATTCTGTTTATTTTAGGTAGCATTCGGCTGGATTTGATGGAGTTTCCGTAGAAAAAGAGAAAAAGGCGAATGATGTTGTCAACCCTGACCTCTCTGCACTCAAACCTGAATAACTCAAGTTACAAAGGTCCAATGGACAAGGTTCTAGTGGCTTTGGAAAGCTAACTTCTAGAACTTTCCAACGATATATAATAGTTCATACTTCTTTTCCACCAGTTCTGCCAAGGCTACGCCTAACTTGAGATTTCTCAAGTTAGACGCAAGACACCAACAAGCACGCATAAGGAGCAACTCACATCTTAAGTAAGGCGCAACAATATCTCAAGTAAGGCGTAGCACTAAGAGCTTTCAATCCAATTCTCACTGGCCACTCCAAGTAAGGGTCAACCCATCCCAAGTTAGGCGCATGGTTGGTGGTCCCAGCGTCCAAATTTTTGGCGTGCTCGAGATTTATTTAGATTTCTGATTAAACTGTGGTTTAATTAAAAATAGAAAAAGATATTATTTAGTTTTAGAAATTATAATTTACATTCATTAGGATTATATATAAAAGGGAAAACAATCAGCCCTTCTGGCGAATCTAATCTCCTCTCTTCTACCTCATGAACGAAATTGTTCGACGCATGACTTGGAATTGGCTACAGTGGTGTTTGCTCTGAAGATTTGGAGGCACCATTTGTATGGCGCTCAACTAGAAGTTTTCTCTGACCACAAAAGTTTAAAGTATATCTTTGACCAGAAAGATCTTAATATGCGACAGCGAAGGTGGATGGAGTTCCTGAAGGACTATGATTTTAAGTTAAGTTATCACCTAGGAAAAGCGAACGTGGTGGCAGACGCCTTGAGCAGGAAGAATTTGAGTATCTCTTGGATGATGATAAAAGAAGAGAAACTACTTGCGAAATTTGAGGACCTTAAGTTGGCTTTGACTGAGACGTCAAGTGGAGTCTGTTTGGCGCAGTTGCATGTAACACCAGATTTTAAGATTAGGATTCAGCAAGCACAAGCACAAGACTCATAAATGATAACGATGCTGAGCCAGATGAAAGTAGAGGAACCAGAAGCTGTAAGACTAGATCGTAGCAGTCTCTGGAGATACAAGAACAGAATTTATGTGCCTAGCTCTGGAGATTTGCGACAAAGGATTCTTGCAGAAGCTCATTAAAGTTGATTTTCTATGCATCCTGGAGTAACAAAGATATATCAAGATTTGAAACAAATGTTCTGGTGGCCGAGCTTAAAAAAAGAGGTAGCTGATTATGTCTCAAAATGTTTAACCTGCCAGAAGTTGGAGGTGGAACACCAGAAACCGTCAGGAACCTGCAACCCTTAGAAATACCACAATGGAAATGGGAGCAGACACTATGGATTTTGTCACGGGATTTACAAGGACCTCAACAGGACACGATGCCATTTGGATAATTGTGGACAGGTTGACAAAATCAGTGCACTTCCTTCCGATTCGAGTTGACTATACATTAGAAAGGCTGGCACGGATATATATTCAAGAAATCGTACGATTGCATGGGATGCCTTCGTCAATTATTTTAGATCGAGATCCGAGGTTTACTTCCAGTTCTGGGGAGCTTTTCAAAAAGCTTTAGGAACAGAAATGTATATGAGTACAGCATACCATCCTCAGACAGACGGATAATCAGAGCGGACAATCCAGACATTAGAAGACATGCTAAGATTTTGTGTGATGGATAACCAAGGCAGTTGGGATAGGAATTTGCCATTGGTCGAGTTCGTCTACAACAATAGTTACCAACAAAGTATCAGGATGGCACCATATGAAGCTTTCTACGGAAGGAGATGTCAGACACCATTATGTTGGAATGATGACGGAGAAGCTAGTGTCTTTGGTCTAGACTTAGTGCAAGAAAATACTGAGAAGATAAAGGGGATTCGGCAGAAGATCCAGACAGCGCAGAGCCGTCAAAAGAGCTATGCCAATAATAGACGTAGACCCTTAGAATTTAGTGGGGGAGACCATGTCTTTCTTAAAGTAACCCCAACTACTTGAATAGGTAGAGCCCTTAAGACTAAAAAGCTTAACCCTCGATACATAGGACCTTTCCAAATCATTAAAAGGGTCGGTCTAGTAGCTTATCAAGTAGCCCTTCCTCCATATCTGTCGAACCTTCATGATGTTTTTCATGTCTCGCAACTTAAGAAATATATTCCCGATGAGAGTCATATTTTACAACCAGAAACAGTACAGTTACGACATGATTTGACATATCAAGCATCACCAGTTCAGATCATAGAAAGAAATGATAAGCAGTTAAGAGGCAAAACTGTTCGCTTAGTCAAAGTAGCTTGGGGACAAAGAGGAGAAGAAGAGCACACCTGGGAACTAGAAGACAAGATGAAAGCTGATTACCCGCATCTATTCTCAGGTAAATGAAATTTTGAGGGCAAAATTTTCTTTTAGGAGGGTAAAATGTAACAACCCCGATTTTCGAGTATGCAAGATATTTTCTGAAAGTACGGAGAACTCCGGAGGATCAGTAAGGGGAGAAGCTCTGATATATCATCAAGTATCTCAATCCTCATTGTCATTATTCCATCTTTAAGTTAGAACCTTTTCCGAGGCAAGCTCGATAACGCAGTCACGAAGAACATAGTTTTTAAACCGTATCGGTTAGGAGTTTTTATCCGATTTTTTGTAAATTGTCTCAGTTTGACAAACCGAACTCGATTCATGAGAGAAGAGAGATAATAGGGTAATATTATCATTATATTAGTATTATAAGCTTCTTCAATAATGTTATAAGGTTACCTGGTCAGTTTTAGTTAAAAACAGAAAATCGGTTTAACCGGGTTCACAGTTTACTGGTGCAGCTTAGCACTAGCACTTTCTGATGACTTTAGCAATGCTAAGGCCTCATTATACATGTTTTATTCTCATAATAAATATGTTACTAGTGTCATTTATGCTAGTAGCTCAGAAAATAATTTTTAGAGATGTTTTTGCAAGTGTTCTGATACATCTAGTTTTAGTAGTTATACACCTGAGATATTTTAATATTATTTTAATCCACCTCCAAGCCAACCAATCACAACTCACCCTACACCCCCAAAACCCCCAAGGCTGGTTCATTTGCTCCTTGTGGCCGAAATTTCCAAGAGAGAAAAAGAGAGAAAAGTTCTTAGTTCCAAATCTTCAAAGCTTGATTTCTGCTGAACTAAAACTCAAATCAAAATTCCAATCCGACCAAAATGATCCTCTCTTCTTTCTCTACATGATCATATGACTTATCAAGTCTGGAATTAAGGTGAGTTGGCTGCACCATCTCTCTTTTGATTCGGTTTCAAGGAAACATGCTTAAATATGTGTTTTCCTGATGTTCTTCCTTAGGAATCATGCTTAACTTGAATTGAGGGCCAAGAAACGTGAATTTCCAGCAAGTATAAGGTTAGAAATAACCTCCTAACATGCTGAGGGAGATTTGGTTAGTTGAGGGTTTTTGGATTTAAAGTTGTTCTTGATGTGATTTAGGAGGAAAAAGTGCTTACGGACCACCTGAAAGTTTAACCGAATTAGGAGCAGCAAAACCAGGTAGGGTGGCACGAAATTAATCTTGATTATTTGCGTTTAAATTGTGTGAATGTTGTATGATTTGGCTGTGCTAAAAATTGGTTGCATATATGATTGATTCTTGGTGAAATTTTGGTGAAATTTTGACGAAATTTGATGAAATTCAAGCTTTAAATTCATGTTCTTGGAGCAGTTGGGAAAACGAATCCTAGGCCTTAAATTGGGGTTCAATTTGTGTTAAAATAATGTAGAAAATATGCGGTTTTAGTGGCTGGGAATTTATTTTGAATTTCGATAAAAATCGGTTGTTGAAAAGACTAAAAAACGGGTAAAAACAGAGAAAGAATCTTAAGAATTTATGAAGAACATGAAGAACACTTTGAGTGTGATGAAGAACAATGAAGAATAGGCTTTAGATCCTTAAAAGGGCAAGGAAATAAAAATTTTGGTGTTTAAGGGGTTATTTAGTAATTTCTAAAAGTTAGGGTGGTTAAAATAGAAATATTAAAAGTTACGGGTGGTAATAAGTGAATTTTAAAGGTTAAAAGTAAAAGGTAAGTTAATTTTCGAAAATTAATAAATAATAATAAATAATAATAAAATATTAAATAATAATATTTAATTAAAAATAATATTTTAATAAAAATAATAAAATAATGCGGAAAAGGTAGTTTTCTGTAAAAGCTTTAGAAAGACAACTTTAAGCGCAGAATCTCATAATTACCTTCATAAGATACTTAGGGAGTGGTAAGAACATATTAGTGAGGCAAAGATAAATAAAAGATAAAAAATTGAAGAAAAGATAAAAATCGAAGCAAAAGTCTGTAAAGTATTAATGACAAAAAAACAGATAGAGACTAGCGAACGAATTAGGGCAACATAGTTAGTCTTTGAATAGCGAATAGGGTTAGGTATTATATGAAAAGTTAAACTGTTTCAGTATAGACTTAATGAACTTATACTTGGGGCAGGCTAACTAATCATATCGAAATTTACATAAGCTTTAAATACATACGTTAAGCAGAGAAAAGAGTAACCAAAGTAGAGTAAAGAGATCAAGAGATATTTGTTTATTTGTTGCGTTACGGCAACTCCAGATATACTCGTATGATCATCTGCTGCATTGAGGCAGTCAGATAGATAGTGGTGCGACCACTGAGAACGGTTTCCTACGGTACAGATCCATATTTTAATTCTGTAAGGCAGAGGGGTTATTTCCTGCTACAGAAGTACCGTGACCACCTGTTCCATTTCTATAGTGGCAGAGGGGATATTTTCTGTATACAGAAGGTGTGTTGGCATACATCCCTGCAGTGGCAGACGTGTTATTTCCTGCGTGCAGTGGACCCTGTGGTGGCAGAGGGGTTATTTCCTGTACACAGGGGTATAGCCAATAGGAAAGCCATATCCTGCTGGTAATGCTGGGTTACGTCGGGAGCGGGTAGAAACCGACAAATGAGCTCATTACCTGCACTAGGACTAGACATGCATCATTCTTGTCTGTGCATTATTCTCTGTTGCATTCCTACTTGTGTGTGATCTATTTCTTTGCTTGAGTGCTATGTCTATGCTTTGTTTTCTTGTATTCTTCTGTTTGTATTCTGTTTTTTGTTTTTCTATCTATTTTTACCTCTGTTTACTACTTTACTGCATCCTATTATCCATCTGTTAATCAAAACCGAATAAATAAATGTAACTAACAACCCCGACCCTACTAAGAACTCCCCAGTTCTTACCCCTTCTCTCCCATCCTCCCCCTCAGATGGAGACGGGTGTGATATTCTATGAGTTCGAGGACCCTTACGTCTATGAGGACACGTTACATTACAGTTACTTCACTATGGGATTGGAGCCTCGTATTAGACGATATGCATTACCTTATCGAGCTTTTTAACATCCTCTGTCTAGCCAACATTTTGACCCTGATGCTCCTTATGACTTTCCCTTATCCTGGTTACATCTTGACGCACCTGTACATCCTTTTCCTAATGATCCTGAGCACCCTATACCAGCTCAACCTTTGAATGAGGTGGAACCTGAGCCTATCATTCCTGATGAGCCCGAGTTAGCTGGTGACTACGTACCTGTGATACCACCAGAGTGGGACTTTCCCCCTGAGTCGATCCCTGATTTTCCACATCCTGATGAGCCGGCACTACCGGACGGTGGGGTAGCCTCTATATACGCGAACGGACCTGTGCTCGCGAATGATTTTGTACATAGTGACAGCAGTATTTCTGGTGGATCTGAAGGTATAGCTGTAGCTGCGGACGATGAGGAGGAGGAGGATCATGAGATAGAGATAGAGTAGGATGAGGAGATGGACGAGCCTCACGGCGATTCTCCGAACAGCCACGTGTAGATATAGTTTGACTGCAGAAGGGGCATTTTTTTATGACACTCTAGTCTGACATTATCTGTTAGTTAGTCTCTCACTTGTGTTAGTACACCCGAGAGCTAGGAGCTATATAGTGGTTAGACTAGCCTGGGTGCCAGTTTAGCGGCTTTTTGCATGGGCTAAGCCCTGGGAGTGTCGTGTATATATTAGCTACATAGGATGACGAGGATGTAGACTGACTTGATCTTGTGTAAACGCTACATGTTTTGTTATAGTGTACATGGTGTATATTATCAACTGTATTTCTATGTTTCTTTATGCCGCTTTTCTATTACTCTCAATGTATGCTTGTTTATTTTACCTAAACATCCGCAACGGAAAAAAAAAAGTTACTCGTAAAATTGGCATCGCTCTAACAAGGAACAGGCTCATATATAAAATAATAGTTAATAATTAGGAAGGATAAGTTAGTAACACTTAGCTTCTTGTATGACCATGGCATACTGGGAGTTAGGTCGTTACAATTTGATATCAGAGCAGTTCATTTCCAATAGAGCCTGGAGAGTGGTCTGATTATGCTTCATTTCATACTCTGCTTATGTGTCTCATGCTGTTAGGGTATCATTAAGATACATTTGGCATGAATGTCTATGAGTGCTCATTTTGGGAATGTTCGTGCCTTACTTGAGATATTAAGACTGATCACCTTAATGTTGATTCTTTGGTGCGGACAGGACCTTAATGACTGCAAATAGGCATAGTTTAATCGAGCTCCAAATGACGAATTGATGCGAGGCACAACTATCCTCATAACTGTTATGATCTCCATGGCTATGGCTATGTTAGATTTGGATGCTATAAGGAACAAATGCTTGTTTTACTTGTGAGGAATTTGGACACACAGCTAGGATCTACCCAAGAAAGTTTGTTCGAAATCTAGTGCGAACCCAACAACAAGGTCGAGTGTTTGCTATGATTGCTGATGATGTTATGCAATCAGATGCACTGATCCAAGGTCAGTATTATGTCAAAAATCAATTTCTAATTGTACTGTATGACTCGGGTGCATCGCATTCCTTTATTTCTTTAACTGTTGCTCGTGAGTTGGGACTAGATTTTTCTGAGTTGAACTTTGATCTAATTGTCCATACACATGCATCCCAAAATGTTTTGACTAGTTTAGTGTGCCTGCAAGTACCATTCACTATTAGGAACAGAACTTTTATACATGATCTAATCTGTTTGCCTCTATGTGGTTTAGAAGTTATTCTAGGATTAGATTGATTGTCCAAGTATCATGTTTTCCTTAATTGCTTTGAAAGAACTGCTGTTATTCCGTCTGATAGTTTAGATATTAAACCATTTCTGTCATATACTTTATTTCTGAACTCTATAAAACTTAATTTAGACGGGAGTGATTGTGAGGGGTACGTTCTGTTAGCGGCTAGCTCGAATGACAGTGAATTAAGCTTAGAACGAATCCGAGTGGTGAAGGAATTTCCTGATGTTTTCCCGGATGACATACCTGAATTTCCTCCTCAGCGAGAGATAGAATTTAGTATTGAACTAGTACCTAGAATCGGACCGATTTCCATAGCACCGTACCGGATGTCACCATTAGAACTTGCAGAATTAAAGAAGTAGTTGGATGATCTACTTGGAAAAAAATTTATTCATCACAGTGCATCACCTTAGGGAGCTCCGGTATTGCTAGTAAAGAAGAAGGATGGTGGAATGAGACTTTGTGTAGATTATTGATAGTTAAATAAAGTCACTATCAAGAACAAGTATCCACTTCCACGGATAGATGATTTGATGGATCAGTTGAAAGGTGCAACTGTGTTCTCGAAGATTGATTTGCGATCGGGCTATCACCAGATTCGAGTGAAAGAGTCAGATATACCGAAGACTGCATTTAGAACTCGATATGGTCACTATGAGTATACGCTTATGTCGTTTGGACTAACTAATGCTCTTGTGATATTCATGGATTACATGAATCGTATTTTCTGTCCGTACCTTGATCAGTTCGTAGTAGTTTTCATAGACGATATTCTCATCTATTCGAAGACAGAAAGAGAGCATGAAGAGCATCTAAGGACTGTATTGCAGATATTGAGGACTCAAAAGATATATGCTAAACTATCAAAGTGCGAATTTTGGACAGAGAAGGTGACGTTTTTGGGACATGTTATATCACAGGTAGGAATTGCAATGGATCCTTCAAAAATTGAAGTAGTAGTGCAGTGGGAACCACCTACGACCAATACAGAAGTTTGGAGTTGTCTCGGACTTGCTGGCTATTGCCAGAGGTTCATAAAAGGATTTTCACCGATAGCCTTACCTTTGACTTACCTTACACGAAAGGAAATTCCATTTTTCTGGACGGCGGGGTGTGATAGAAGTTTCAAGATGCTTAAGGAAAAGCTAACAACTGCACCTGTACAAGTACTACCCGATCCGCAGAAACCTTTTGAAGTATACTGTGATGCCTCTCATAAAGGACTTGGATGTGTGTTGATGCAAGACAAAAATGTGGTGGCTTATGCTTCTTGGCAGCTGAGACCTCATGAACGAAATTATCCGACGCATGACTTAGAATTGGCTGCAGTGGTGGTTGCTCTGAAGATCTGAAGGCACTATTTGTAAGGCGTTCAACTAGAAGTTTTCTCTGACCACAAAAGTTTAAAGTATATCTTTGACCAGAAAGATCTTAATATGCGACAGCGAAGGTGGATGGAGTTCCTGAAGGACTATGATTTTAAGTTAAGTTATCACCCAGGAAAAGCGAACGTGGTGGCAGACGCCTTGAGCAGGAAGAATTTGAGTATCTCTTGGATGATGATAAAAGAAGAGAAGCTACTTGCGGAATTTGAGGACCTTAAGTTGGCTATGACTGAGACGTCAAGTGGAGTCCGTTTGGCGCAGTTGCATATAACACCGATTTTAAGATTAGGATTCAGCAAGCACAAGCACAGGACTCAGAAATGATGACGATGCTGAGCCGGATGAAAGTAGAAGAACCAGAAGCTGTAAGAATAGATCGTAACAATCTCTGGAGATACAAGAACAAAATTTGTGTGCCTAGCTCTGGAGATTTGTGGCAAAGAATTCTTGCAGAAGCTCATCAAAGTAGATTTTCTTTGCATCCTGGAGTAACAATGATGTATCAAGATTTGAAACAAATGTTCTGGTGGCCGGGCTTAAAAAAAGAGGTAGCTGATTATGTCTCAAAATGTTTAACCTGCCAGAAGGTGAAGGTGGAACACCAGAAACCGTCAGGAACCCTGCAACCCTTAGAAATACCACAATAGAAATGGGAGTAGATCACTATGGATTTTGTCACGGGATTTCCAAGGACTTCAACAAGACACGATGCCATTTGGGTAATTGTGGACAGGTTGACAAAATCAGCGCACTTCCTTCCGATTCGATTTGACTATACATTAGAAAGGCTGGCATGGATATATATTCAAGAAATCATACGATTGCATGGGATACCTTTGTCAATTGTTTCAGATCGAGAACCGATGTTTACTTTCGGATTCTGGGGAGCTTTTTAAAAAGCTTTAGGAACAGAACTGCATATGAGTACATCATACCATCCTCAGACAGACAGACAGACAATCAGAGCGGACAATCCAGACATTAGAAGACATGCTAAGATTTTGTGTGATGGATAACCAAGGCAGTTGGGATAGGTATTTGCCATTGGTCGAGTTCGTCTACAACAACAGTTACCAACAAAGTATCGGGATGGCACCATATGAAGCTCTCTACGGAAGGAGATGTCAGACACCATTATGTTGGAATGATGACGGAGAAGCTAGTGTCTTTGGTCCAGACTTAGTGCAAGAAACTACTGAGAAGATAAAGGGGATTCGCCAGAAGATCCAAACAGCATAGAGCCGTCAAAAGAGCTATGCCGATAATAGACGTAGACCCTTAGAGTTTAGTGGGGGAGACCATGTATTTCTTAAAGTAACCCCGACTACTGGAATAGGTAGAGCCCTTAAGACTAAAAAGCTTAACCCTCGATACATAGGACCTTTCCAAATCCTTAAAAGAGTCGGTCTAGTGCTTATCAAGTAGCCCTTCCTCCATATCTGTCGAACCTTCATGATGTTTTTCATGTCTCGCAACTTAAGAAATATATTCCCGATGAGAGTCACATTTTACAACCAGAAACAGTACAGTTACGAAACGATTTGACATATCAAGCATCACGAGTTCAGATTGTAGAAAGAAGTGATAAGCATCTAAGAGGCAAAACTGTTCGCTTAGTCAAAGTAGCTTGGGGACAAAGAGGAGAAGAAGAGCACACTTAGGAACTAGATGACACGATGAAAGCTTATTACCCGCATCTATTCTTAGGTAACTGAAATTTTGAGGGCAAAATTTTCTTTTAGGATGGTAGAATGTAACAACCCCGGTTTTCGAGTACGCGAGATCTTTTCTAAAAGTACGGAGAACTCCGAAGGATCAGTAAGGGGAGAAACTCTGATATATCAACAAGTATCTCAATCCTCATTGTCATTATGCCATCATTAAGTTAGAACCTTTTTCGAGGCAAGCTCGATAACGCAGTCACGAAGAACATAGTTTTTGAACCGTATCGGTTAGGAGTTTTGATCCGGTTTTTCGTAAATAGTCTCAATTTGATGAACCGGACCCGATTCATGAGAGAAGAGAGATAATAGGGTAATATTATCATTATATTAGTATTAAAAGCTTCTTGAATAATATTATAAGGTTACCTGATCAGTTTTAGTTAAAAACAAAAAATCGATTTAACTGGGTTCACAGTTTATTGGTGCAGCTTAGCACTAGCACTTTCTGATGACTTTAGCAATGCTAAGGCCTCATTATACATGTTTTATTCTCATAATAAATATGTTAATAGTGTCATTTATGCTAGTAGCTCAGAAAATAATTTTTAGAGATGTTTTTGCAAGTGTTCCGATACATCTAGTTTTAGTAGTTATACATCTGAGATATTTTAATATTATTTTAATCCACCTCCAAGCCAACCAATCACAACTCACCCTACACCCCCAAAACCCCCAAGGCTGGTTCATTTGCTCCTTGTGGCCAAAATTTCCAAGAAAGAAAAAGAGAGAAAAGTTCTTAGTTCCAAATCTTCAAAGTTTGATTTCTGCTGAACTAAAACTCAAATCAAAATTCCAATCCGACCAAAATGATCCTCTCTTCTTTCTCTACATGATCATATGACTTATCAAGGCTGGAATCAAGGTGAGTTGGCTGCATGATAAACCACTATTTTATGGTTTATCTTGTGCTCAATTGAGTGGTTTTTATCAAGCCTTTGCCCACTTATTCATATGATTTGCATGGTTTTACATTCTCCTTCCTGATTTTGTGCTATGATTGAAAGCATGTTTCTTATTATCATTCGATGTCTTGATATGTGTGTTAAGTGATTTCAAGGATTACAAGGCAAGAATGGCTTAGAGGATGAAAAGGGAGCATGCAAAAGTGGAAGGAATACAAGAAGTTGAAGGAACTGCAAAGCTGTCAGTCTGACCCTCTCGCACTAAAACGGTCATAACATGCGCTAAAGAAGTCCAAAGGATGCGGTTCTACTTGTTAGAAAGCTAATGTCCGAGGCTTCGATTTGATATATAATTTGCCATAGTGGCCTGGTGCGCGGAATTGTGATCATCAATGGCGCCATCAACATGGTACGCTCAATTGCAATCTCAACTCTTTATCACAACTTCGCACAACTAACCAGCAAGTGCACTGGGTCGTCCAAGTAATAAACCTTACGCGAGTAAGGGTCGATCCCACGGAGATTGTCTGTATGAAGCAAGCTATGGTCATCTTGTAAATCTCAGTCAGGCAGATTCAAATGGTTATAGATGATTTATGAATAAAGCATAAAATAAAGATAGAGATACTTATGTAATTCATTGGTGAGAATTTCAGATAAGCGTATGGAGATGCTTTGTCCCTTCAGAAAAGCGTATGAAGATGCCTTCCCTTCCGTCTCTCTGCTTTCCTACTGTCTTCATCCAATCCTTCTTACTCTTTTCCATGGCAAGATGTATGTTGGGCATCACCGTTGTCAGTGGCTACAGTCCCGTCCTCTCAGTGAAAATGTTCAACGCGCTCTGTCACAGCACGGCTAATCATCTGTCGGTTCTCAATCAGGTTGGAATAGAATCCAGTGATTCTTTTGCGTCTGTCACTAACGCCCAGCCTTCAGAAGTTTGAAGCTCGTCACAGTCATTCAATCCTTGAATCCTACTCAAAATACCATAGACAAGGTTTAGACCTTCCGGATTCTCTTGAATGCTGCCATCAATTCTAGCTTATACCACGAAGATTCTAATTAAGGAATCCAAGAGATATTCACTCAATCTAAGGTAGAACGGAGGTGGTTGTCAGGCACACGTTCATAGGTGAGAATGATGATGAGTGTCACAGATCATCACATTCATCAAGTTGAGGAACAAGTGATATCTTAGAACAAGAATAAGCCGAATTGAATAGAAGAACAATAGTAATTGCATTAATACTCGAGGTACAGCAGAGCTCCACACCTTAATCTATGGTGTGTAGAAACTCCACCGTTGAAAATACATAAGTGATAATAGTGATCATTGGCTTCGGCCCCAGAGAGGGAACCAGAAGAACCAAGATGAAAATACAATAGCAAAAGGTCTTATTTATAGAGAACTAGTAGCTTAGGGTTTACAGAAATGAGTAAATGACATAAAAATCCACTTCCGGGCCCACTAGGTGTGTGCTTGGGTTGAGAATTAAAGCTTTCATGTGTAGAGACTTTTCTTGGAGTTAAACGCCAGCTTTTGTGCCAGTTTGGGCGTTTAACTCCCACTTTTGTGCCAGTTCCGGCGTTTAACGCTGAGCAGTCTTGAGCTGATTTGGAGCGCCGGTTTGGGCGATCAAATCTCAGGCAAAGTATGGACTATTATATATTGCTGGAAAGCCCAGGATGTCTACTTTCCAACGCAATTGAGAACGTGGCAATTAGGCTTCTGTAGCTCTAGAAAATCCACTTCGAGTGCAGGGAGGTCAGAATCCAACAGCATCTGCAGTTCTTTTCAGCCTCTGAATCAGATTTTTGCTCAGGTCCCTCAATTTCAGCCAGAAAATACCTGAAATCACAGAAAAACACACAAACTCATAGTAAAGTCCAAAAAAGTGAATTTTAACTAAAAACTAATAAAAGTATAATAAAAACTAACTAAAATATACTAAAAACATACTAAAAACAATGGCAAAAAGCGTATAAATTATCCGCTCATCATGGCCGTACCGCTAGGCGACGCAAACGCGTGCTCCACGTGGACGCGTCGCAGTGACGAAAAACCAGCGTGGCAGATTTCATAACCAGCGAATTCTGGGCTGTTTTTGACCAAGTTTTCGGCCCAGAAGACACAGATTAGAGGATATAAAGTGGGGGAGTCCATCCATTCATAAGGGAGACTGATAATTCACTTTTCATAGTTTAGATGTAGTTTTTAGTGAGGGGAGTCCATCCATTCATAAGGTATTTCAGTTTATTATTACTCTCTTTTATTTATGTTACTGTTGCTCCCAATCCGAAGACAATTTTATTCCAGTAGATTTACTTTTCCCCTTTTGGTCTTGGTTAAGAAATCAGTAACTCAGGAGTTATTAGACTCAACGTGATCGATAATTGCTATCTTTGCTAATTAGCTTGAACTTCTATAATCCCAGTCTTTTTCTAGGAATTAACTAGGATTTGAAGATCAAACTAATTAGTCACTTGACCTTCCCTTGCACTAGCAAAGGTTAACTAAGTGGAATTAAGATTCAATCTTCATCATCATTGGATAAGAATAACTAGGATAGGACTTCCAATTTCTCATACCTTGCCAAAAGTTTATTTTACAGTTATTTATTTATTTTACCTGCCATTTAAATTACCTGTTCCTCATCTTTAAAAACTCCGATTTACAATCTTCATAACCAATAATAAGAACATACCTCCCTGCAATTCCTTGAGAAGACGACCCGAGGTTTAAATACTTCGGTTATCAATTTATTTAAGGGTTTGTTACTTGTGACAACCAAAAACGTTTGTATAAATGGATTTTTTGTTGGTTTAGAATCTATACTCACAACGTGACTATATTTTTATAAAATTCTTTACTAGCAAAAATCCTAACGTCAAAATGGCGCCGTTGCCGGGAAATTGCAAACGTGTGTCTTATTATTGGCTATTGTAAATATTTTTCAAAAAAAAAATTTCAGATTTTAAAATTTTTATCTTATCTTATCTTATTTCAAAATCAAATTTCAAATTTCAAATTCTTTTTCAAAAAAATAAAAATCATTTCATTTTCAAAACATTATCTTATCATTTTTCAAAAAAATCAAATCTTTTTCAAAATATTTTCTTTTTTGTTAGTTTTTGTTTTTATTTTCTCCTACTACTATGAACTCTCACCCCTTTGGCTATGAGTCTGGTTACAACTATGTTGCAGGAAGAGAAAGCTATAACAGGAATATGCATCAAGGTCAAAGCAATCAAAGATGGACAGAGCCAAGAGGATCTGATCAACCTTTTAGGCGACAACACCCTCCAAGGTATCATGGACAAAGACCCACCATATGCCCATGAACCTCCTCCTCCTTAATATAATTTTGAACCACCATACTCACAAGCCCTTTCCACCATTCACCTCCATATGACCCTAACCTGTATCCACCATACCAACCACCTTATGAGCCAAATGAACCATACACAGAACTACCATCTCAATATACACCATCTCCTTATCATTATCAAGATGAACCACCTTCCTACCATGAACCCTTTCTCCCAACAAATGAACCCTCCTATCCACACCAAACCTCCATGGAGAAAGCATTTACCGATCTAAACTCTACTATACAAGCTCTCGCCGCCCAAATCGGACCACATAATGATCCATCCATCCCATCACCACCATCCATGGAAGAACACCCACATCCACCAATACAAGAGCAAGATGATCCCAATTATGCTATTGATATGAAACAAGAGAGAGAAGATCGTCTTCGTGAATCCATACTTCATAAGGAGCTAGAGGAGGCACTAAAGGTGAAGGTAGAAGAGACCCTTGAAGGTGAAGGAGTAATTGAAGGGAGTTGTCATGGAAAGGTAATCATCAAGGAGGAACAAGAGTCAAGGGATTATTTCCAGGAAACAGTAGATCAATTTCATGCAACCCTTCATCAATTGGAGCAAGCAATAAAACAATTACCTTCCAGACGTTTGGACACTCAAGGAACCCCCATGGCTTCATGTGGAGAATCTAATGAAAAACGTAACATGAAGGAGACACTAGAGACTCCAATGGACAATAAGGAGCATGACTTTGCACTGGAACAAGTAGAGGAAGCCATAATAGTTGCAGAAGAAAAAGTGGTTGAAGACTTAGGAGATGCAGAACCTCCATGGGAAACTCAAGTTATAGAACCTCCTTCCAAGACGTTTGAAATTGATGTTGAGGAGTGTGTACAACCTCCAAGGCATACATGGTTGAAGACTTGGAAGAGGTTTATCAAGAGATGGAGATTCAAGAAGAAAAAGCACAACCTCTGATGCATGAAAACTTGTCTCTCAACAAATTTTTCTTCGGCAAGTATACCGAATTATCATCAAGTAAAACTCACTATAGAGTGAGGTCGAATCCTACAAGGATTGATTGGTCAAGCAACTTTAGTTAGAAGAATATGCTAGTTGAGCTAAACAGAATTGAGATTGAGATGCAGAAATTTAAATGACTAGAAATTAAATAGCAGAAATTAAAGTGCAGAATCTTAAATGGGGAATTGGGGTAATGCTCATAAAAGTAAATGGCAGAAATTAAAGAGAATGGGTAAGATCAGAAATGGGGAGATCATTGGGTTTAGGAAATGTTGCAATTCTCTGGATCAAATTCATTCTCATCTCTTCCTCAATCAATGCATTCATTGATCTCTTTGGCAATCTTAAGTGATTGGATTCCAATTCCTTGGTAATCCAATCTCTCAAATCTTGATTAATAGCCAATTCCTTGGTCAATTGCTCGTGAGAAGAGATGAAGTATGGTCACTGATTATACCACATACATTTTCCAAATCAAGTATTGGTAGGATTATAGTCACATATCCATCAAAACCCAAATTGGTGCAGCATGAGAAAGCATTTCTAGCATGATCTCTTCATTCCTCTTCCAAGGTTCTGAAGAGATCCAATTATGGAGAGTTTCTTTTCCAAGACAACTAACCAATTGAATTAAGATTGAAAGCTTTCTAGTAAAATCAAGAGAAAAGATAGAAGAAGAAGAATGAAAACTAATATTGATCCATCAAATTACAGCAGAGCTCCCTAACCCAATGAAAGGGGTTTAGTTGTTCATAGCTCTAGGAATCAAAATTGGCAGAAAAGAAGAATCCTTGCTAGAAGTACAGAAAAGTAAATATGCAGAAAGTAGTTCCCAAAAGTCCAAAAGCTCCTATCTAGTTCAAAACTACTCCTATATATACTACTCTTCATGATCTTCTAGTGAGTTCTTCAAGTCTTGGATGTGGGCTTTGGACCATGAGTTGAAGCAATTCTTATCTTTAGTGGGCCCAGCTTGCAAAGAAATATGAATTAGGCTTGGGCATTTAGTGAGATTAACGTGGAATACATTTCTGGGTGCGAGAACATTGGTGGCATTCACCTTTTCCACTAACGTTCCACCCTTATATGCCCACGTTATTCTCAACGTTAGAAGTCTTAACGTGACTTCTAACGTTCCTTCTCAATTCTTGGCCAACGTTAACGGGACTCACTTTTCCCGTTAACGTTGGCTTGTGCCCCTTTTTCACAAATGTTAATGGGAATCACTTTTCCCATTAACGTTGCTTGCCTCTTGCCCCCTACATTAGGTCTCACGTTAGCTTAGCTAACGTAGCTCTTAACGTGGGCATCTATCACCTTCGAGATCGTTAGTGACACTCACCTTTGTCACTAATGCTCTAATTACCTTAAGCCCCTACGTTAGAACCCACGTTAACTAAGTTAACGTGGCACTTAACGTAGTAATGAAGCCATCTTCCAACGTTAGTGACAAAAGTGAGTGTCACTAACGTTGGCTCTTTGAACCCCACTCCACGTTAACTTTCACGTTAACAATCTTAACGTGAGAGTTAACATAGGCAATGCTAATGATCCAACGTTAGTGACAAAAGTGAATGTCACTAACGTTGGCATTGTTGATCCTCTTCCACGTTAGAGTTCACGTTAACTTAGTTAACGTGACTCTTAACGTGGGGCATTGCCTAGTTTCCCAACGTTAGTGGTGTTCGCTTTTACCACTAACATTGAGGAGAAACGTTATTGGAGTTCACGTTTCTCATTAACGTGGAGTCCTCTTTTTCTTCTACGTTAAGTACCACGTTAACTTAGTTAACGTGGCTCTTAACGTAGGCTATGAATGGCTTCGCAGGCGTTATTGGTGATCACTTTTCTCATTAACGTTGCAAGCTATTTGCCATCCCACGTTAGTAGTCACGTTAACTAAGTTAACGTGAATGCTAACGTGATTCTTTCATGCTTCATTTGTCCTGAAATCAAGCAATTAAAGTGCATCAAAGCTCTAGCTAAAGTCATGAGATTATGCATCATTAGATTATCATGCAATTCTGGCAAAAATCTCATGAAATCATGCAAAATTCACAATAGTTGCTTAAATGAAGGTGTAAGTGTATTTTCACCCAAAACATGCCTTGTTTACTAGGAAAATGCATGAAACTACCCTAAAACAGTAAGGAAAAGGTCAGTGAAACTGGCCTAGATGCCCTGGCATCACAACACCAAACTTAAAGATTGCTTGTCCCTAAGCAAGTACTGAAGCATAAGAAAAATGAAATGAAAGAACAAGAAGATAAGATGGAAATAGCATTCATGGTTCATGGAGTTTCATGCATAGCAACTTAGGTTCTTTCCTTTTAGGTTTCAAGCCTTTATCAAATCCCCAGTCACTCTCTTGATTGCATCCCTTGAGGCTTCTTTCTTATTGATCCTTCTTTTTTTTCTTTTCAAAGTTTATTTTTCTTTTTGCTAGGTGCTTTGTAAGAGGGCGACTTTTTATGATAAGCTTTCAGCCAACACTCCTAAACCAGTTGGTTTTAAGGTGCTAGGTGTTAAGACACCCCTAAGGACTTACTCCCTCAAGTCTCTTTCCCTCATTCATACACACCACAGGCACATGGTTTGTTATTCTTTCTTTCTTGAGACCTTGGTGTCCAGCACCTCTTTGGGTTACTAAGTGCTCTGTAACAAGGGTTACTCTTGATAGTGGACTTTCAGCTGATAATCCCAGATTAGTTAATCCAAGTTACCAAGTGATAAGGCACCCTTAAGAGCTTATTCATCCAAGTATATCCCTTGTACATAAACACCACAGACACATGCCTTAGCTTCAAAACCCTTGGTGCCTAGCATTGTTTCTTATTGTGTTTCCTTTCTTATTTTCACTTGTATTACTCTTTTTCTTTTCTTGTTGGGATCTTATTATTTAGCTAGCCTCAAAGAATATGTCTCAAACTTAGGACTTAGGATGGATAGTTGCTTTCTTTCCTTTCTTGGTGAACCAACTTAGCTTACTAATCATCCTACCACAAACATTCAGAATGCACTTTACAAAATAACTCCACTCTCATTCTTTTCATAACATTTTCTTTTTGATTAACTTAAAGAGACAAGCATACAAGTAAGAAAGGTGTAAGTGAACATTCAAGACATTAGGCTCAATAACATAGACTTAAGCAAGGAGAATTAAATGCATAATTGAAAATCCTAAGCTACCATGGAAGCATGTTCTATTTCATACATGATTTTCCTTATTTAAAGCTTTGAAAAAGAAGGTAAACTAAGAAGGAATTTCACCACCTTTCACTTGTTGGCCTGCTCATTCTCTTCTGCTCCCTTGGGATTCTCCTTGATTACTTGAGTCTCCATTCCCTTTACGCTTCCCCATCAACTTTTTCCAGAATCCGGCATCCTCCATCTTCTTCTTTAATGCTTCTTTTTGCTGTTTCACCTTCCCTTCTTCTTGTTCAGTTAAGTTCTTGCGAACTGCCTCATAATTTGGGATATCAGGGTGTAGGTGATGCATATGTTCAACCACATAGTTTAACTTTGTCTGAGTGTTGATGCTGAATTCTTCTCGGTGCAGTTGCCTTCCTTCATTTAGCACGCTGAATTCGTTGAATGCTTTCATCTGATTCATCTGGCATTGGTTGAGTTCCTGGAGGCGTTTATTTTGACTTTCTTGCCTTTCAAACACTTGATTGAAGGCTTGAGTAAGATGGGAATAGTGCTCTTGTTGCTGCTCCATTAGCTGTCTTTGCCATTCCCTCTGTTGATTCATCCAATTTGTTAGCATTTCCTCTTGCCGATCCATTCTCTGAGATTGAAGTTGCAGTTGTTGTTCTTGTCCTTCCATGTATAGCCTTGACAAATCATCAATGGCTCCTCGGATGTGACCCAAGTTGATGTCGGTTGGGTCATGATATCCTTCTTGATGATGTTCCGTGGGTTGGGGTTCTTCTTGGAGAGGCTCTTCCTCTTGTGCCTCTTCTGATGTCCTCTTCCTTAGATGAGGTCTTTTCTGCTGTTGAGCTGGAGTCACATGGGTGATGCGTTGGAGTGTAAGTGATCTCCCAAGACCTAGCCAAGTTGGATTACTGTCCTCAAAGACTACCTTGGCTTTCATGCATAATCTAAGAATGGTGCTGGGGTACCAAAGTCTGGCACCTGAATCCTTTTTCTCGGCTGATTCTTGGATTCCTTCAGCTATAATTTCGTGCACGTTGATGCTTCCACCCTTTATCAAGCAATGTACCATGGTAGCTCGAGTAATATTGACCTCAGAATTATTTTCTGCTGGAAGGATAGATCGTCTCACATGCTCAAACCAGGCCTTGGCTTCCGGGATGAGGTCTCCTCTCCTGATGAACCGAGGTCTTTTATCTGCATACCTTTCCCAGTCAGATCCCACAATGCATATATCACCCACAATCTCTTCTAATTCATCATTGTCGGCACCTTTATTTATTCTTTCTTGATAACCAAGCTCAACAAAACGTGGGGATTTCAAATGGAGAACTCTAGTGATTGCATTGGGGCTAAAATCCACCTCTATTCCTCTTACATAGCTGTTAAAGGTGGGGGCTATGGTCTTATCTTCTCTAACCACATTTGCATAAAATTCTCTGATGAGGTTTGCATTTGCCCTTGCTTCCGGGTTAGTGAGCTTTTCCCAACCACTCTTTTCAATCTTCTCTCGAATTTGTGGACACTCATCTTCATCGAACTGAAAGGTTGACTCGGGCAAAATCTTCTTTTCCTTTATTCGCTCGAATTCGAGCTCATGAAAGGCTGTTTTGAATCTCCCAGTGTCGAAGGAGGGCTGCTCCATTGGTTCTTTTCCTCTTCGCCTCTTGAAGCTTGATGCTGCCATGAGTGAGAACTGAATAGTAGAGGTTAAGGGGTTGAAGATGGAGTTCAGTTGGGTTGAGGTAGAATGAGTCTTGAGGGAATGAGTTTTGAAGGGAGAAGAGAAGAGGTGAGTATATAAAGTATACATGAAGTGTGTATGGCCAAGAGAAAGAAGTGAAAAGAAAAGAATGGGGATAAAGGGTGTGTACGGAAGAGTTGTGTGAAGGGGTTTATATAGAGGGATGGCAATTGTTGAAGGGTGTGGATTGATGGTGTTGTTTTGATAGTGGACGGTTGGGGTTTTGAGATTGGATAATCACATGGATCACCTCCTTTATGAGGGTCTTGGTTCGGTCTCCAAAGCCATCCATTCCCCATGTTGCATGGCAACACTTCCAAGGACATTCCCTATGAAGACAAGTGTAAAATTCCCTTGGTGTAGTGGCCGAATCTCTTTGTATTAATTGTCCTATCAATTACCATTAATGTCCTTTTTGATTCCCTATATACAAACAGTAGATGCAATGGGTTATTTGAACTTTTGGTGGGAAAAAGTGTGAACTAATAAAATGTTTCTTTTTCTTTTTCTTTCGTTTCTATATGACTAAATACTTTCCATGAAAACAAATCAATTAAACATTAAACTTCCCATGCAAGCACGTTGGTACACTGATGAGCGGATAATTTGTACACTTTTTGCCATTGTTTTTAGTATGTTTTTAGTATATTTTGGTTAGTTTTTAGTATATTTTTATTAGTTTTTAGTTAAAATTCACTTTTCTGGACTTTACTATGAGTTTGTGTGTTTTTCTGTGATTTCAGGTATTTTCTGGCTGAAATTGAGGGACCTGAGCAAAAATCTGATTCAGAGACTGAAAAGGACTGCAGATGCTGTTGGATTCTGACCTCCCTGCACTCGAAGTGGATTTTCTGGAGCTACAGAAGCCCAATTGGCGCGCTCTCAACGGCGTTGGAAAGTAGACATTCTGGGCTTTCCAGCAATATATAATAGTCCATACTTTGCCCAAGATTTGATGGCCCAAACCGGCGTTCAAAGTCACCTTCAGAATTCTCAGCGTTAAACGCTGGAACTGGCACCAAAGTGGGAGTTAAACGCCCAAACTGGCACAAAAGCTGGCGTTTAACTCCAAGAAGAGTCTCTACACAAAAATGCTTCAATGCTCAGCCAAAGTACACACCAAGTGGGCCCGGAAGTGGATTTTTATGTCATTTACTCATCTTTGTAATTCTTAAGCTACTAGTTCCCTATAAATAGGACCTTTTACTATTGTATTTTCATCTTTTGATCATGTTTTTATGATTGAACCCTCATTGGGAGGCTGGCCTCACGGCCATGCCTAGACCTTGTTCTTATGTATTTTCAACGGTGGAGTTTCTACACACCATAGATTAAGGTGTGGAGCTCTGCTGTACCTCGAGTATTAATGCAATTACTATTGTTCTTCTATTCAATTCCGCTTGTTCTTGTTCCAAGATATCACTTGTTCTTCAACTTGATGAATGTGATGATCCGTGACACTCATCATCGTTCTCACCTATGAACGTGTGACTTACAACCACCTCCGTTCTACCTTAGATTGGGTGAATATCTCTTGGATTCCTGATACACGATGCATGGTTGATCGCCTGACAACCGAGCCAGCCATTCCGTGAGATCAGAGTCTTCGTGGTATAGGCTAAAACTGATGGAGGCATTCAAGAGAATTCGGAAGGTCTAAACCTTGTCTGTGGTATTCTGAGTAGGATTCAATGATTGAATGACTGTGACGTGCTTCAAACTCGCGATTGTGGGGCGTTAGTGACAGACGCAAAAGAATCACTGGATTCTATTCCGACATGATCAAGAACCGACAGCTGGATAGCCGTGCCGTGACAGGGTGCGTTGAACATTTCCACTGAGAGGATGGGAGGTAGCCACTGACAACGGTGAAACCCTTGCATAAGCTTGCCATGGAAAGGAGTAAGAAGGATTGGATGAAAACAGTAGGAAAGCAGAGAGACGGAAGGGACAAAGCATCTCCATTCGCTTATCTGAAGTTCTCACCAATGAATTGCATAAGTATCCCTATCTTTATCTTTATGTTTTATTCATCATCTATACCCATTTGAGTCTGCCTGACTAAGATTTACAAGGTGACCATAGCTTGCTTCATACCAACAATCTCCGTGGGATCGACCCTTACTCGCGTAAGGTTTATTACTTGGACGACCCAGTGCACTTGCTGGTTAGTTGTGCAAAGTTGTGTTTATGCCATGGTATTGAGCACCAAGTTTTTGGCGCCGTTGCCGGGGATTGTTGAGTTTGGACAACTGATGGTTCATCTTGTTGCTTAGATTAGGTATTTTTTTTTCAGAGTTCTTAAGAATGAATTCTAGTGTTTCAAGGTGATGTTCTTATCATCACCAAAGCTGATTGATTCTCATCAATTTAGCTCTTGAATGCAATGTCCTGCTAAAGCTTGGCTATCCATGTCTAATTCCTTTAGACTAAAGCTTTAGACTAACATTGCATGATTCCTGGAATTCTCATTAAGAATTTTGATATCTTTATTTTCTTTTTCCACTTAATTTTCGAAAAATCCAAAAAAATACAAAATCATAAAAACCAAAAAAATATTTTTATGTTTCTTGTTTAAGTCTAGTGTCTCATTTTAAGTTTGGTGTCTTGCATGCATTGTTTATTTGATCTTGGTTCTATTTTCAAGTCAATAATACAGGGAACTGAAGGTTCAGTACATGCAGCAGAGGAATTATACAGAAAAAGCTGGGCGTTCAAAACGCCCAGTGAAGAAGGAAAACTGGCGTTTAAACGCCAGCCAGGGTGCCTGGCTGGGCGTTTAACGCCCAAAAGGGTAGAGCTTTGGGCGTTAAACGCCAGAATGTGCACCATTCTGGGCGTTTAACGCCAGGATGGCACAAGAGGGAAGATTTTGTTTTTAATGCAAATTTTTTTCAAGTTTTCAAAGTTTTTCAAAATCAAATCTTTTTCAAATCATATCTTTTCAATCATATGTTTTCAAAATCAATTTCTTTCCTTTTTCAAAGATACTTGCTATCAATTAATAATTTGATTCAACATTTCAAGTATGTTGCCTTTTCTGTTGAGAGAGGTTTAATGTTTGAATCATATCTTTTCTTGTTAGGCAAGTCATTAATTTTTAAAATCAATTCTTTTTAAAATTGTTTTTCAAATCAAATCTTTTCAATCATATCTTTTTAATCACATCTTTTTCAAAAATAGTTTTCAATCATATCTTTTTATTTCTAATTTCAAATCTTTTTCAAAAATCACTTGATTTCTTTCCCACTCTTGGTTTTCGAAAATCAATTAAAGTTTTTCAAAATGTTTTTAAAATCCTTTTAACTTAATTTTCGAAAATTTCTTCCCCTCTTCTCACATCCTTCTATTTATGGAGTACCACTCCTCCTCAATGCACAATTTGAACTCTATCTCACTAAGTTCGAATTCTTCTCCCTCTTCCTTCTATTTTTCTTTTCCTCTGACACCTCAAGGAATCTCTATACTGTGACATAGAGGATTCCATATTTTCTTGTTCTCTTCTCTTTCATATGAGCAGGAGCAAAGACAAAAGCATTTTTGTTGAGGCTGACCCTGAACCTGAAAGGACCTTGAAGCGAAAGCTAAAAGAAGCTAAGGCACAACTCTCTGTAGAGGACCTAACAGAAATCTTCAAAGAAGAAGAACCTATGGCAGCCGAAAATAACAACAATGCCAACAATGCAAGGAAGGTGCTGGGTGACTTTACTGCACCTACTCCCTACTTCTATGGGAGAAGCATCTCTATCCCTGCCATTGGAGCAAACAACTTTGAGCTTAAGCCTCAATTAGTTTCTCTAATGCAACAGAATTGCAAGTTCCATGGACTTCCATTGGAAGATCCTCATCAGTTCTTAGCTGAATTCTTGCAAATCTGTGACACCGTCAAGACTAATGGGGTTGACCCTGAGGTCTACAGACTTATGCTATTCCCTTTTGCTGTAAGAGACAGAGCTAGGATATGGTTGGACTCACAACCTAAAGAAAGCCTGAACTCTTGGGAAAAGTTAGTCAATGCCTTCTTGGCAAAGTTCTTTCCACCTCAAAAATTGAGTAAGCTTAGAGTGGAAGTCCAAACCTTCAGACAGAAGGAAGGAGAATCCCTCTATGAAGCTTGGGAAAGATACAAACAATTGATCATAAAGTGTCCCTCTGACATGCTTTCTGAATGGAGCATCATAGGTATTTTCTATGATGGTCTCTCTGAACTATCCAAGATGTCTTTGGATAGCTCTGCTGGAGGATCTCTTCATCTGAAGAAGACGCCTGCAGAAGCTCCGGAACTAATTGAAATGGTTGCAAATAACCAATTCATGTACACTTCTGAAAGGAATCCTGTGAACAGTGGGACAAATCAGAAGAAAGGAGTTCTTGAGATTGATACTCTGAATGCCATATTGGCTCAGAACAAAATATTGACTCAGCAAGTCAATTTGATTTCTCAAAGTCTGTCTGGAATGCAAAAATGCACCAGTCACTACTAAGGATGCTTCATCTGAAGAAGAAGCTTATGATCCTGAGAACCCTTCAATGGAAGAGGTGAATTACCTAGGAGAACCCTATGGAAATACCTATAATTCTTCATGGAGAAGTCACCCAAATTTCTCATGGAAGGATCAACAGAGACCTCAACAAGGTTTCAACAACAATAATGGTGGAAGAAACAGGTTTATCAATGGCAAGCCTTTTCCATCATCTTCTCAGCAACAGACAGAGAGTTCTAAGCAGAGCCACTCTGACTTAGCAACCATGGTCTCTGATCTGATCAAAACCACTCAAAGTTTCATGACTGAAACAAGGTCCTCCATTAGAAACTTGGAGGCACAAGTGGGACAGCTGAGCAAGAAAGTTACTGAACTCCCTCCTAGTACTCTTCCAAACAATACAGAAGAAAATCCAAAAGGAGAGTGCAAGGCCATCAACATGGCCGAATTTGGAGAGGAGGAAGAGGCAGTGAACGCCACTGAGGAAGACCTCAATGGACGTCCACTGGCCTCCAATGAGTTCCCCAGTGAGGAACCATGGGAATCTGAGGGTCAAAATGAAACCATAGAGATTCCATTGGACTTACTTCTGCCATTCATGAGCTCTGATGAGTATTCTTCCTCTGAAGAGGATGAGTATGTCACTGAAGAGCAAGTTGTTAAATACCTTGGAGCAATCATGAAGTTAAATGACAAGTTGTTTGGTAATGAGACTTGGGAGAATGAACCTCCTTTGCTCACCAAAGAACTGGATGACTTGTCTAGGCAGAAATTACCTCAAAAGAGACAAGATCCTGGGAAGTTTTCAATACCTTGTACCATAGGCACCATGACCTTCAAGAAGGCTCTGTGTGACTTAGGGTCAAGTGTAAACCTCATGCCTCTCTCTATAATGGAGAAGCTAGGGATCTTTGAGGTACAAGCTGCAAGAATCTCACTAGAGATGGCAGACAATTCATAGAAACAAGCTTATGGACTTGTAGAGGATGTTCTGGTAAAGGTTGAAGACCATTACATCCCTGCTGATTTCATAGTCCTAGAGACTGGGAGGAGCATTGATGAATCTATCATCCTTGGCAGACCCTTCCTAGCCACAGCAAAGGCTGTGATTGATGTGGACAGAGGTGAATTGATCATTCAAGTGAATGAAGAATCCTTCGTGTTTAAGGCTCAAGGATACGCCTCTGTCACCATAGAGAGGAAGCATGAAGAACTTCTCTCAAAACAGAGCCAAACAGAGCCCCCACAATCAAACTCTAAGTTTGGTGTTGGGAGGCCACAACCAACTTCTAAGTTTGGTGTTGAACCCCCACATTCAAACTCTAAGTTTGGTGTTGGGAGGTTCCAACAATGCTTTGAGTATCTGTGAGGCTCCATGAGAGCCCTCTGTCAAGCTACTGACATTAAAGAAGTGCTTATTGGGAGGCAACCCAATGTTATACTTTATCTATTTTCCTTTGTTATTTTATGTTTTCTGTAGGTTGATGATCATGAGAAGTCACAAAATCAATTGAAAAAGCAAAAACAGAATGAAAACAGGAAGAAAAACAGCACACCCTGGAGGAAGATCCTGCTGGCGTTTAAACGCCAGTAAGGGTAGCAGTTGGGCGTTTAACGCCCAGTCTGGCACCATTCTGGGCGTTTAACGCCAGAAAGGGGCAAGAAGTTGGCGTTAAACGCCAGAAATGGGCACCAACCCGACGTTTAACACCAGAATTGGCACAAAGTGCATTTTTGCACGCCACTTGGTGCAGGGATGACTTTTCCTTGACACCTCAGGATCTATGGACCCCACAGGATCCCCACCTACCCCACCACCCTCTCTCTTCTTCTTCACCCATTCACCAATCACCTCAACACCTCTTCCCCAAAAACCCCTCACCTATCAAATCCCATCTTTCTCTTCACCACTCACATCCATCCTTCATAAAACCCCACCTACCTCACCATTCAAATTCAAACTACTTTCCCTCCCAAACCCACCCTCCCATAGCCGAACCCTACCCCTCTCTCCACCCCTATATAAACCCATCTTCACCCCCTCATTTTCACACAACCTAAACACTACTTCTACCTTTGGCCGAATAACAAAGCCATCTCCATCTCCTTCATTTCTTCTTCTTCTACTCTCTTCTTTCTTCTTTTGCTCGAGGACGAGCAAACCTTTTAAGTTTGGTGTGGTAAAAGCATTGCTTTTTGTTTTTCTATAACCATTTATTGCATCTAAGGCCGGAGAAACCTCTAGAAAGAGGAAAGGGAAGGCAAAAGCTTCCACCTCCGAGTCATGGGAGATGGAGAGATTCATCTCAAGGGTGCATCAAGACCACTTCTATGAAGTGTGGCCGTGAAGAAGGTGATCCCCGAGGTCCCTTTCAAACTCAAAAAGGGTCAACTTTGATCAAAGGTTGGACCAAGTCCTCACAGTCATTTGTGAAGAGGGCGCTCAATGGAAGAGAGATTCAAGAGGGAAGCCGGTTCAATTGAGAAGGCATGACCTCAAGCCTGTGGCTAAGAGATGGTTGGAGTTTATCCAATGCTCAATCATTCCCACTAGCAACCGGTCTGAAGTTACTCTAGACCGGGCCATCATGATTCATAGCATCATGATTGGAGAAGAAGTAGAAGTTCATGAGGTTATAGCCCAAGAACTTTATAAGGTGGCGGACAAGTCCTCTACCTTGGCAAGGTTAGCCTTTCCTCATCTCATTTGTCACCTCTGTTACTCAGTTGGAGTTGACATAGAGGGAGACATCCTCATTGATGAAGACAAGCCCATCACTAAGAAAAGGATGGAGCAAACAAGAGACCCCTCTCATCATGAAATCCCTGAGATGCCTCAAGGGATGCACTTTCCTCCACAAAACTATTGGGAGCAAATCAATACCTCCCTAGGAGAATTGAGTTCCAACATGGGACAACTAAGGGTAGAGCACCAAGAACATTCCATCCTCCTCCATGAAATTAGAGAAGATCAAAGAATCATGAGAGAGGAGCAACAAAGGCAAGGAGAGACATTGAGGAGCTCAAGCACTCCATAAGATCTCAAGAGGAAGAACAAGCCGCCATCACTAAGGTGGACCCGTTCTTTAATCTCCTTGTTCTTTATTTTTCTGTTTTTCGAATTTCATGCTTATGTTTATCCATGTTTGTGTCTATGATCATTAGTATCTTAGTGTCTATGCCTTAAAGTTATGAATGTCCTATGATCCATCACCTTTCTTAAGGAAAATGTTCTTAATTGAAAAAAAAAGAGAAGAATTGCATGAATTTCAGATTTTATAACAGATTAATTATTTTGATGTGGTGGCAATACTTTTTGTTCCGAGGGTTACCTGAAACGTATAGCTCGGTCGCTTGGAGAGGCCCGAGGTGGGGGTCAGGGACCCGAGCTTGATATGTAGAGTGGTTGGTGGTTGTACCTGCAATGACACTCCGATGCTTAAGTTAGCATGGGTCCAAGCAGATATGTGTAGAATGTGGAATGTATGCCATACCTGGGTGCTCCAGTGATTTATAGTAGTTGGCCGTGATCTTCCCTGGATAAGATATCTTATCTTATCTTATCTTTCGGAGTTTTATCCCTATCTTGTGGAACCGCCTTTGCTAGGCTTTTTCGGCCTTTAGGTTTTGGGCTGCGTTCCTTTTGATGGGCCTTCCTTGCTTTGTTGTCCGAGGTCCGACCTCTAGGCGTGGGCCTTAGGACGAGGTCGGACTTTTCATAGATTTGCCGAGTTGGAGGAGCCCGGTCAGGGTATGAACAGTGCCCCTGCCCGAGTTCGTCCTTTTTTTTTTTTTTGGAGGTCGAGCTCGGCATAGTAGTTTTTCAAAATTCAAAAATGGCCGTTTCTGCATTTATTGCATTTTACGTTTCTCCTCGATTATTATTTGCTTCGTTTATTCTGCTCCTTTCCTGTTTTTCTAAGTTTCGCCATCTCCTTTTTCGAGCACTGCTTCTCTTTCTTTGTTTCTTCTTTCCCCGAATCTTTCCGTGTCTTTCCGGGTTTCCTCTGCGCCGCCGCTTCGTTCTCCTTGCTTCGGAGCTCTTCGCCTTCGTTTCTTTCTTCTAGGTTTGTTCTTCTGTTTCTATTTTCTTGTGATCATATGCTTCTGTTCTTCGTGTGGCTCTTTGTTTGTTTCTTTTCTTTATGCCTGGGTTGCCCCGAAAAGAGGCGCCGCCATTGCTTTTTTGTATATGGGGGGCTCTTTTTGTTTTTCTGGTACTTTGTTCCGGGTTGCCGCATTTTCTTTTGGGTTTTTGTTTCTTGCTTGGCTGAACGGGTTTTCGCTGTCTGCTTTATGTGTTTTTGCTTGCTGTTGTATTTCTTCTTTGTAGGTAAGAGTTTTATGTCTCGAAAGGTTCTTCAAGCGATGTCGACCAAGATTCCAAGTGGTCTTGGTTGGGTAGACCCTCTTCCTCTAAAAGTCCCTTCTGTGGTAGATCTGAATATTTGGCTAGGTTCCGTAGGCACTGTAGCATATGTGAGAATAGAGAGTCTGAGAGGGATTATGAACTAGTAGCCCCGGATTCCGAGGAGAGAGTTTGCTTCCCCTTAGATAGTTCGAGAAGCTCTTCTTTATGCTTATGATTGTTTTTCTCTAAGCTGAGTGTCCGACTTCCTTTTACCGACCTGGAGTCCGAGGTGTTGTGGTCTTGTAACCTTGCCCCTACGCAGCTCCATCCAAATTCTTGGGCGTTTTTTAAAGCTGTTTCACTTTTGTGTCAGTTTTTGGGCGTCGCTCCCTCTATTTCTCTTTTTTCCTACTTGTTTGTGTTGACGAAGCCGGGGTCGGGTGGAGGTAAGGGTCTTGGCTCTCTTTTAGGGCTAACCAGGGGAGGAAGTTTTGTACCCTTTATGATGAGTCCTTTCATGATTTCAAGAACTTTTATTTCAAGGTCCGGGCTACTGGAGACGTCCGACCTTTCTTTCTGGATGAGAGTGGGGAGCCTTCTTTTCCTCTTTGTTGGCAGGAGAATGTAGTGTCTGCTAAGTATACTTTTGAGAGTCTAGATGAGGTTGAGCAGGCTTTTGTTGGTGTGGTGAGCAGTTTATGGGGTCGGGCACCTCACTTGGATACGAAGAAAATGTTGGGAGATCCAAGCCTTCTCCGTTCCGAGTTAGGTAGTTTCCCGACCTCTCCGAGATTCTTCTTTTTTAGTATTTTGGTTTTGCTTGTTTTTGGTGGAATTTCTGTTGTGGTAATCCTTTTCTTTTTATTTCTGCAGAGATGTCTTCTCAGGCGGATTCCATGAAGTTCCTTCGTCGGACGAAGAAGTCTGTGGCTGCTCGAAATATCGAGGCTGGGGAGGCTTCTGCCCGATCTTCTCCGCAGAAGACTACCGTGGGTGTTCAGACTCGGTCGAAGACTATTCCGACTCCCCAGTTCCGAGCTATAAGTCAAGACCCTCCGACCTCCGGGCCTGCTACCTCTTCTCCTCCCCCGTTCTCGGGTCCTCCTCCCAAGAAGCAGAAGACCTCTCAAGAGCTTGCGGGTTTTAACGATAAGGATTTCGATGCTCTTGGTTGGATGAACAGCATATTCTCCCTCAGACTTTTATTTCTACTGATGACGTGTCTATGGAGCACCATTTTCAGTATATGGCGCGGAGTTGTGTTCGGATGGCCAGTCTTCATGCTGCTATTGCCCGGGAGTTCAAGAAATCCCCCATTGGTGCGACCAGCTCCCGACTTGAGAAGGCTCAGTCTGAGTTTGAGAGGATTAGTGAGCTGAAGGCTGCTAGGATTACTGAGCTGGAGGCCTCTTTGGAGAAAGAGAAAGCTAAAGCTACCGCGGCTGTGGCGGCAGCAAAAGCATCTGAGGAGATGGCGAAGGCGGCGACGGAGAATTATACTCGGGTATACGCCGAGCTTGTGGAGACAAAGGAGAAGTTGCAGTCTGCTCAGGATGATTTTTACGAGCTAGAAGGGCATGTGGCTAAGGGTATGGATGCTATGTATGAAAATTTGAAAGCTCAGGTCCGGGTTCTTGCTCCTGACCTGGATCTGAGTTTATTCAGTACGGATAACGTTGTTGTGGAGGGAAATATTGTTCCTGCTCCCAACGAGGATGAGGCTCTGGTGTCCGACCCCAAAGTTCCGGTGTCCGACCCCAAAGTTCCGGTGTCCGACCCCAAAGTTCCGGTTGTGAACCCGACTTTGTCTTTGGCCGAGGAGGAATCTGGTGTGGAGGTTTTGAACCGAGATGACGGTGCCGTCAATGCTGTCCCGATTTCAATGTTTCCTCCGCAGCCTTCTACCGATGTGGAGTCCGGGAAGGGTCTTGGTTCCCTGTAATCTTTTTATCTTTTGGTTGTTTGCCCGGCCTGTGGGCTCTTTTTTAGATGCTTTGAACACCTTTTTGCTATTTAGCTACTTGTAGTAACTTTCTTTAGCTTTATTTTGCGGTGTTTGGTTTGCGTTTTGACTTTTAGCTCCGCATTATGCTTTTTAGTTGTTTTTGGGTAACAACCTTTTAGCTAGCGCTTTTTTCCTTTGATTTCGTTTTTTTTTTTCGCTTGTACTTTTTAGTTGCCTTTGTATAGCAACTTTTTAGTAAGCGTTTTCGAAATCTTTGTTTTCTCTTTTGATTTCGTTTTTTTCGCTTGTACTTTTTAGTTGTTTTGCATAGCAACTTTTTAGTAAGCGTTTTCGAAATCTTTGTTTTCTCTTTTTGATTTCGTTTTTTCGCTTATACTTTTTAGTTGTTTTTGTATAGCAACTTTTTAGTAAGCGTTTTCGAAATCTTTGTTTTCGCCGTTTTAAGGCTTCTTTTTCGGATCTGGGCTTTTCTCGGGCCTCGGTTGGGTCGGTCGAGTACTTCCCTTTGTTGGGTCCGACCTTGTCGTTGGTCGGCCCTTTAAGTTATTTTTGTAATCTCTTTTGTTTGGCTTTTGAGCCTTTCAGAGTTGCTTTATAACTTCTCACATTAATTTGAACCTCGTCGCTTTATCTTGCCGACCTTGTATGGTCTCTTGGCAATGATTTTTTGCGTTTTGTCGAGCATAAATTAATGCGCCTTGGCGGGGTACTTTTTCAGGATTTGTTTCATCACGAGGAAGAACAAAAGAAAATAGAAAAATTTGATTAGTTATTAAAAAGAAAGAATATTTACAGAGTGTTTACCCTTGACTAGGTCGGGTGCCTTACTTGACCGGGTGTCTCATTAAAAAACCCTTGTAGGGAAAAAGAGTACACCTCGGGTCGAATTTTTCTAGCTGTAGTACCGTCTTAGATTACAGGCGTGCCAGGCCCTGGGCAGCTCATTGCCTTCTAGGTCGGATATCTTGTAATAGCCTGTTCCTAAAACTTCCGTTACTTTGTAGGGTCCTTTCCAATTTGCAGCTAGCTTTCCTTCTCCCGACTTTTGTGTTCCGATGTCATTTCGGATTAGAATTAGGTCGTGAGTGGAGAAGCTTCGTTTTATTACCTTCTGATTATATCTGAGGGCCGTTCGCCGTTTTAAGGCTTCTTCTCGGATCCGGGCCCTTTCTCGGACCTCGGGGAGGAGGTCGAGTTCTTCCTTTTGTGCCTGCGGGTTACCTTCTTCGTTGTAGAAGATGACTCTGGGTGACCCTTCATCTATTTCGGTAGGAATCATTGCCTCCATCCCGTAAGCTAGTCGGAATGGCGATTCTCCCGTTGTAGAGTGTGGAGTTGTCCGATACGCCCATAATACCTGGGGGAGCTCCTCGGCCCATGCTCCTTTGGCCTCTTGGAGTCTTCGTTTTAACCCGGCCAAGATGACTTTATTTGGCCTCTGCTTGTCCGTTGGCTTGTGGGTGCTCCACTGAGGTGAATTGCTGTTTGATTTTAGTTCGGCTACCAAGTTCTGAAAACTTGTGTCCGTGAACTGTGTTCCATTGTCTGTTGTAATGGAGTAGGGGACTCCGAACCTTGTGACAATGTTTTGTATAGGAATTTGCGGCTTTTCTGAGCCGTAATGGTGGCTAAGGGTTCGGCTTCGATCCACTTTGTGAAGTAGTCGACCCCTACTATGAGGTATTTGACTTGCCCCGGTCCTTGGGGGAACGGGCCGAGTAGGTCAAGTCCCCATTTTGCGAAGGGCCATGGTGCGGTGATGCTGATAAGGTCTTCGGGTGGTGCTTTGTGAAAATTGGCGTGTTTTTGGTAGGGGGGCATATTTTCACAAACTCCGTTGCGTCTCTTTGCAAAGTTGGCCAGTAGAACCCGGCTCGGACTACTTTCTTGGATAATGCCCGAGCTCCGAGGTGGTTCCCACACATTCCTCCGTGGACTTCTTCGAGGACGCTCTTCGTTTCTGAGGTCGGGACGCACCTAAGGAGGGGATTTGCGAATCCTCTTCTGTATAATACGTCGTGAATTAGTGTATAATTCTGGGCGTCTTTCGCGAGTCTTTTAGCTTCTTTTCTTTCGGCGGGGAGAGTTCCCGACTTCAGGTAGTTGAGTATGGGGTCATCCATCCTTGCTGTTGGTTGGATATATTTAGCGTTTCTTCCTCTCTTATCACGGAGGGAGATTGTAAGGTTTCCTGGAGGAGACTTCTGTTGTTACCTCCGGGCTTGGTGCTGGCGAGTTTTGAGAGGGCGTCTGCCCGGGCGTTTTGTTCCCGAGGTATGTGCTGGATCTGTATTTCTGAAAAGTGGCGTAATTGTGCCTGTGTTTGGTCCAGGTATTTTTTCAAAGTTAGATCTTTGGCCTGGTAGCTTCCATTTACTTGTGACGTGACGACCTGGGAGTCGCTGAAGATCGTGATTCTCTGGGCTCCGACCTCTTCGGCTAGCTTTAGACCTGCTAGTAGGGCTTCGTATTCGGCTTGGTTGTTCGAAGCCTGGAACTCGAATTTTAGGGATAGTTCTATCCGCGTTCCTTGGTCGCTTTCGAGTATAACCCCGGCTCCGCTTCCTGTTTTGTTTGAGGACCCGTCGACATACAGGTTCCATGAGAGTGGGGTTCCAGGGGTCTCAGTGTATTCTGCGATGAAGTCGGCTAGATACTGAGATTTTATGGCAGTCCGGGCTTCATAGTGGAGGTCGAACTCGGACAGTTCTACCGCCCATTGTAGTATTCGTCCTGCTAGGTCCGTTTTTTGCAGGATGTGTCTCATGGGTTGGTTTGTCCGGACTTTGATGGTGTGGGCTTGAAAGTAGGGACGGAGCCTCCGAGCTATGAACACTAGGGCGTAGGCAAATTTTTCTATCTTCTGATAGTTTAATTCGGCCCCTTGTAGTGCCTTGCTTACAAAGTATATAGGGTGTTGTCCTTGATCATTTTCGCGTATTAACACCGAGGCGACTGCTCGATTTCCAACCGAGAGGTATAGTACGAGTTCTTCTCCTTTTAAAGGTCGGGTTAGGATTGGTGGCTGCCCGAGGAATTCCTTGAATTCTTGGAAGGCCTTTTCGCACTCCGGGGTCCATGAGAAGGGTTTCCCTTTCTTTAGGAGCGAGTAGAGAGGTAGTGATTTTATCGCTGATCCTGCCAAGAATCTTGATAGGGCGGCTAGCCTTCTATTCAGTTGTTGTACTTCTTTGACACACGTCGGGCTCTTCATATTGAGTATTGCTTGGCATTTGTCCGGGTTCGCTTCGATGCCCCTTTGAGTCAGCATGAAGCCTAAGAACTTTCCGGCTTCTGCGGCGAAGGTGCACTTTGTCGGGTTAAGTCTCATGTTGTGTTTCTGAGGGTGCCAAGACGCTGGCGAGGTCGGTCAGCAAGTTTCTGTCTTCTTGTGTCTTTACCAGCATGTCGTCGACGTACACCTCTAGCTGTAGTCCGATGTGCTCTGAGAACACTTTGTTCATTAGCCTCTGGTAGGTTGCCCCTGCGTTCTTCAGCCCGAAGGGCATTACTACGTAGCAGTAGTTTGCCCTTGGGGTTATGAACGAGGTCTTTTCTTGGTCGGGTCCGTACATCGGGATTTGATTGTATCCCGTGTATGCGTCAATGAAGGAGAGATATCTGTAGCCTGAGGCTGCGTCTACTAAGGCGTCGATGTTTGGTAGTGGATATGGGTCTTTGGGGCAGGCTTTGTTGAGGTCTGTGTAATCGACACACATCCTCCATTTTCCGTTGGGCTTTTTTACCAAGACCACATTTGCAAGCCATAGGGGGTATTTTACTTCCCTAATAAACCCTGCATCTAGTAGTGCTTGTACTTGTTCTTCTATCGCTTGCATGCGCTCGGGTCCGAGCTTCCGGCGTCTTTGTTGGACAGGTCGGGATCCCGGGTAAACTGATAGTTTATGGCACATCAGGTCGGGGCTTATGCCTGGCATGTCGGAGGCTTTCCAGGCGAAGAGGTCGGAATTCTCCTTTAAGAGGGTTATGAGTTCCTTTTTTAGGTCCGCTTTGAGGTTTGCTCCTACGTTTGTTACTTTTTCGGGTGTGTTCCCAATCTGGACTTTTTCGGTTTCTCCCTCTGGTTGTGGCCGAAGATCTTCTCGGGCTTGAACTCGTCCGAGTTCTATTGTGTTGATCTCTTTCCCTTTTAGGCTCAGGCTTTCGTTGTAGCATCGCCGCGCTAGTTTTTGGTCGCCTTTTAGGGTAGCGATTCCTTTTGCGGTAGGGAACTTCATACAGAGGTGTGGGGTTGAGACTATAGCTGCCAGCCTGTTTAGGGTTGGTCGCCCAATGAGGGCGTTGTACGCCGAAGTGACGTCGACTATAATGTAGTCGATGCTTAATGTTTTAGATTGCTCGCCTCTTCCAAAGGTAGTGTGTAGCGGGATGTATCCTAAGGGATGGATCGGGGTATCCCCTAGCCCGAGTAGGTCGGTGGGATAGGCCTTTAGTTCTTTTTCTTCAAGTCCGAGCTTGTCGAATGCCGTTTTGAACAGGATATCTGCTGAGCTTCCCTGGTCAATCAGGGTTCGATGTAAGTTGGCGTTTGCTAGGATAATGGTGACTACCATTGGATCGTCATGTCTGGGGATTATCCCTTGAGCATCTTCTCGGGTAAATGAGATAGTAGGTAACTCGGGCAGGGGGCTGTCTTCTCGGACATGATAGACTTCTTTGAGGTGTTTTTTTCGCGAGGATCTGGATGTTCCTCCGCCTGCAAAACCTCCATTTATCATGTGAATGTGTCTTTCAGGGGTTCGCGGGGTTTGTTCGGCCCGACCTTCGTTATCTCCCCGCCTTCTCTTCCTGGTCTCTTCTCCTTTTTCTGCTATGTATCTGTCGAGTTTTCCTTCTCTGGCCAGCTTTTCTATAACATTTTTTAGGTCGTAGCAGTCGTTAGTAGAATGACCGTAGAGCTTGTGATATTCACAGTATTCGGACCGATCTCTTCCCGCTCTCTTGTGTTTTAGCGGTCGGGGCGGTGAGATCCTTTCGGTGTGGCATACTTCTCTGTAGACGTCTACCAGGGAGACTCGGAGGGGGGTGTAGTTGTGGTACTTCCGTGGTTTGTCCGAGTTGGGGTCTTCTTTTTTCTTTTGTTCCCGATCCCGATCTCGGAGTGGGTAGGTTGATTCCTTCCTAGAAGAGTCTCTTAGCTGGGAGGTTTCCTCCATATTGATATATTTTTCTGCCCGCTCCTGCACCTCGTATAGGGAGGTCGGTAGCGCTTGGATAGGGATTGGCTAAACGGTCCCTCTTTTAGGCCGTTTGCTAGTCCCATGATGGCCGCTTCAGTGGGTAGGTGTTGTATGTCCAGGCAGGCTTTGTTGAATCGCTCCATGTATTCTCGGAGAGTTTCTTGGTTACCTTGCTTGATCCCGAGTAGACTGGGGGCATGTTTTGTCTTGTCCTTTTGAATAGAGAATCTTGTTAGGAATTTTTTGGTTAGGTCTTCGAAGCTGGTGATTGATCTTGGTGGCAGGTTGTCGAACCACTTCATGGCTGACTTGGTGAGAGTGGTGGGGAAGGCTTTGCATCGAATCGCGTCGGAGGCGTCGACTAGGTACATTCTGCTTCTGAAGTTGCTGAGGTGGTGACTTGGATCGGTGGTGCCTTCGGGGGTGGTGCCGTGCTCTGTCCGGCCTTTCAGGTTGGCCTCTACTTTCCGTAGTTTTTCTTCTAATTCTCTGCGCTTGCGAGCCTCCCTTCTCAGATCTTGTTCAGTTTCTTTCTGCTTCTTTATGTCCTCTTCGAGTTGTTTCAGCCGGTGTTGTTGTGCCCGGACTGTTTCTAGAATTTCCGAGCTCTTTTCCTTTTCGGAATTTTGTGGGTCTTTGTTTGGGAGTGATGTCTTTGGGCGATTCTGTTTGTTTCCTCCTGGAGTGCGTGGTGATAGAGGGCTGTCCGGTCGTTCTCCGGTGTCAATTTCGTCCTCTTGTTCAGAGGCAGTGCGGTCATTGTCGTGAGGGTCGTCCGCCATGGTAGAGGGATGACTTCCAGGTCCCCGGCAACGGCGCCAATGTTCCGAGGGTTACCTGAAACGTATAGCTCGGTCGCTTGGAGAGGCCCGAGGTGGGGGTCAGGGACCCGAGCTTGATATGTAGAGTGGTTGGTGGTTGTACCTGCAATGACACTCCGATGCTTAAGTTAGCATGGGTCCAAGCAGATATGTGTAGAATGTGGAATGTATGCCATACCTGGGTGCTCCAGTGTATTTATAGTAGTTGGCCGTGATCTTCCCTGGATAAGATATTCTTATCTTATCTTATCTTTCGGGAGTTTTATCCCTATCTTTGTGGAACCGCCTTTGCTAGGCTTTTTCGGCCTTTAGGTTTTGGGCTGCGTTCCTTTTGATGGGCCTTCCTTGCTTTGTTGTCCGAGGTCCGACCTCTAGGCGTGGGCCTTAGGACGAGGTCGGACTTTTCATAGATTTGCCGAGTTGGAGGAGCCCGGTCAGGGTATGAACACTTTTGTTTTCTGAATGTATGCTTAAACAGTGCATATGTCTTTTGAATTTGTGATTCATGAATGTTAAAGTTGTTGACTCTTGAAAGAATGATGAAAAAGGAGACAGGTTACTGAGGATCTGAAAAATCATAAAAAATGATTCTTGAAGCAAGAAAAAGCAGTGAATACAAAAAAAAAACGAAAAAAAAGGAGAAAGAGAAAAAGAAAGAAATAAAGAAAGAAATAAAGTTGTGATCCAAGGCAAAAAGAGTGTGCTTAAGAACCCTGGACACCTCTAATTGGGGACTCTAGCAAAGCTGAGTCACACTCTGAAAAGGTTCACCCAATTATGTGTCTGTGGCATGTATGTATCCGGTGGTAATACTGGAAGACAGAGTGCTTTGGGCCACGGCCAAGACTCATAAAGTAGCTGTGTTCAAGAATCATCATACTTAACTAGGAGAATCAATAACACTATCTGGATTCTGAGTTCCTAAAGAAGCCAATCATTCTGAATTTCAAAGGATAGAGTGAGATGCCAAAACTGTTCAGAGGCAAAAAGCAAAGCCCCGCTTATCTAATTAATACTGATCTTCATAGATGTTTTTGGAGTTCGTTGCATATTCTCTTCTTTTTATCTTGTTTGATTTTCAGTTGCTTGGGGACGAGCAACAATTTAAGTTTGGTGTTGTGATGAGCGGATAATTTGTACGCTTTTTGGCAACGTTTTTAGTATGTTTTTAGTATATTTTGGTTAGTTTTTAGTATATTTTTATTAGTTTTTAGTTAAAATTCACTTTTCTGGACTTTACTATGAGTTTGTGTGTTTTTCTGTGATTTCAGGCATTTTCTGGCTGAAATTGAGGGACCTGAGCAAAAATCTGATTCAGAGACTGAAAAGGACTGCAGATGTTGTTAGATTCTGACCTCCCTGCACTCGAAGTGGATTTTCTGGAGCTACAGAAGCCCAATTGGCGCGCTCTCTACGGCGTTGGAAAGTAGACATTCTGGGCTTTCCAGAAATATATAATAGTCCATACTTTTCCCAAGATTTGATGGCCCAAACCGGCGTTCAAAGTCACCTTCAGAATTCCCAGCGTTAAACGCTGGAACTGGCACCAAAGTGGGAGTTAAACGCCCAAACTGGCACAAAAGCTGGCGTTTAACTCCAAGAAGAGTCTCTACACGAAAATGCTTCAATGCTCAGCCCAAGCACACACCAAGTGGGCCCGGAAGTGGATTTTTATGTCATTTACTCATCTTTGTAATTCTTAAGCTACTAGTTCCCTATAAATAGGACCTTTTACTATTGTATTTTCATCTTTTGATCATGTTTTTATGATTGAACCCTCATTGGGAGGCTGGCCTCACGGCCATGCCTAGACCTTGTTCTTATGTATTTTCAACAGTGGAGTTTCTACACACCATAGATTAAGGTGTGGAGCTCTGCTGTACCTCGAGTATTAATGCAATTACTATTGTTCTTCTATTCAATTCCGCTTGTTCTTGTTCCAAGATATCACTTGTTCTTCAACTTGATGAATGTGATGATCCGTGACACTCATCATCATTCTCACCTATGAACGTGTGACTGACAACCACCTCTGTTCTACCTTAGATTGGGTGAATATCTCTTGGATTCCTGATACACGATGCATGGTTGATCGCCTGACAACCGAGCGCTCGCCTGACAACCGAGCCAGCCATTCCGTGAGATCAGAGTCTTCGTGGTATAGGCTAGAACTGATGGCGGCATTCAAGAGAATCCGGAAGGTCTAAACCTTGTCTGTGGTATTCTGAGTAGGATTCAATGATTGAATGACTGTGATGTGCTTCAAACTCGCGATTGTGGGGCGTTAGTGACAGACGCAAAAGAATCACTGGATTCTATTCCGACATGATCGAGAACCGACTGCTGGATAGCCGTGCCGTGATAGGGTGCATTGAACATTTCCACTAAGAGGATGGGAGGTAGCCACTGACAACGGTGAAACCCTTGCATAAGCTTGCCATGGAAAGGAGTAAGAAGGATTGGATGAAGACAGTAGGAAAGCAGAGAGACGGAAGGGACAAAACATCTGCATTCGCTTATCTGAAGTTCTCACCAATGAATTGCATAAGTATCCCTATCTTTATCTTTATGTTTTATTCATCATCTATACCCATTTGAGTCTGCCTGACTAAGATTTACAAGGTGACCATAGCTTGCTTCATACCAACAATCTCCGTGGGATCGACCCTTACTCGCGTAAGGTTTATTACTTGGACGACCCAGTGCACTTGCTGGTTAGTTGTGCAAAGTTGTGTTTATGCCATGGTATTGAGCACCAAGTTTTTGGGGCCATTACTAGGGATTATTTGAGTTGTGAAAAGTAGTGATCACAATTTCGCACACCATACACCAAACTTGTTTGTAATCACATGGTGCAACAAGTTTGGGGAATGAACTTTCCTCATAAAGTGTGTTCAAACCACACTTGGTGTGCTTTGAACACCAAACTTATCGTGTACTATAAGTTGCATGTAGAGGGAATTATTGTCAGTTGTCAAAATTAATTTGAAATTCCATGGAAATTGTTTTGTTGCTCATATTAGAAATTTAAGAAAGAGAGAGTTATAGAACATGGGTTGCCTCCCATGAAGCGCTTCTTTAGCGTCACTAGCTTGACGTTGGTTCTTTGTCAAGGTGGTTGATAGTGCTTAAAGTCCTCCCCTCTTGCAGTATGTTTGCCTCCAGTGAAATCGTTGAGAAGTTCGTCTCTCGGGGAAAGATCTTCTGTAGGTATCTTTCTGCTTCTCCATCTCCTTGGAACTTTTTTCTTTGTTTCCATTGATGTTTTCTTGTTTTCTATGGATTCTTGCTCTAGGAGATTCTTGTTATTGATCTTGCATGAATCTGGTGGTTCTGGTTCCTCTTGGATCACCTTTGAACATGGTTCTTCCTGACTATACTCCCCAACCAATGGGGCTTCCAATTGTGTTATTTGTGCTTCCTCGTTTGGCTCTTCTATCATCTTATTGTCTTCGTGATCTGCTCCTTGTGAGAGGTTGTAAACATTGAAAGCGAGCTGCTCATCATGTATTCTCAACACTAACTCTCCTCGTTTTACATATATGAGTGCTCTAGCTGTGGCTAGAAATGGTCTTCCCAGAATGATGGGGTAAATAAGATTCTCATCCATTTCCAGAATGACAAAATCTATAGGAAGATAGTAGCTCCTAACCTTCACCAGCACATTTTCAACTACTCCTACTGCTTGTTTTTGGGTTTTGTCAGCCAATCTGATAATTACATCAGTAGGAGTTAGTTCATTGATTTGGAGCTTCTTCATGAGAGAGAGAGGCATTAAGTTGATGCTTGCTCCCAAGTCACAAAGCCCTTTGTCAATCATTGTTTCTCCTATGGCACAAGGAATGTGGAAGCTTCCTGGATCCTCCTTCTTTGTGGGTGGTCCTGGTTGAATGAAAGCACTACAATCTCTGTTCATCTTGATTATTTGTCCACCCTTCAATGGACTTTTTCTGGCTAGTAGCTCCTTTATATACTTAATGTATAAGGGCATCTGTTGGAGGGCTTTAATGAATGGTATATTTACATCTAAAGATGCAAACATATCAAGAAACCTTGAGTACATTCTCCCTGCTACACCACCTTTAAGCCTGTGGGGAAAAGGTGCATATGGGTTTAATACCTCCTTCTTCTTTAGCTCTTCCTTGGATGTGAGTAGAGTTGCATAGCTTCCTTCCTCTTGACTTTCCCTTTGGTTGTTTTGGAGGTGTTCTACTCCATTCATACTCCCCTCATCACTTGTGGTTATCATTTTGCATTCTTCCCATCTCACTTTCTTTAGTTCTCCTCTTGGATTCTTTTCTGTATCACTGGGGAATCCATCAGTGGGTTTGGGAATTTGTTGAGATAGATAACCTACTTGGGATTCCAATCTCTTGATATTTTCTCCTTGGTTCTTGATGTTGGCTCGCACTTCTTCCTTAAACACTTTGTTGTCTTGGACTTCTCTGCATATGTTTTCAAGTAGAGCCTCAATCTTTGAAAGCCTATCATCTGTGGATGATGGTGGGTTGAGATTAGGTGGTTGAGAAGGTTGGTTAGATGGATGTTGGTAATATCTCTATGAAGTGTTTTGATGAGTGGCATTGTTATTGGAGTTGAAGTTGGAACGTCTCTGATCTTGTCCTTGGTCTTGTTGGTTTCCCCATCCAAAGTTTGGGTGATTTCTCCATCCAGAGTTGTAGGTTTTAGAGTATGGATCATGGACTTGTCTAGGTGAATTTCCCACATAGTTGGCTTGCTCCCAATTACCTTCTTCTCCCATGTTTACTCCTTCATGAGTTGGTGATGAGGTGATGGCTGCTGCAACTTGGTTCCCTTCCACCTTCTTGGTAAGATCTGCTAGCTGCTTGATGATCATCTTGTTTTGGGCTAACAGTGCATCCATATGGTTCAGCTCCATCACTCCTCTAGTGTTACTTCTTTCAGAGGCATAGAAGTAGTCATTCTCAGCAACTATTTCAATGACATCTATGGCTTCTTCAATGGTTTTCTTCTTGTTTAAAGAACCTCCTGATGAATGATCTACAGCCTTCTTTGACTCATAGGAAAGACCTTCATAGAAGATGTGAAATTGAACCCACTCATTAAACATCTCTGGTGGACATCTCCTTGTCAAGTCTTTAAATCTCTCCCATGCTTCATAAAGTGTCTCACCATCTTATTGCCTGAAAGTCTGCACCTCAGTTCTTAGCTTATTAATCCTTTGAGGAGGATAAAATCTTGCTAAAAACTTGTTCACTACCTCCTCCCAATCTATCAGGCTTTCTTTTGGGAAGGATTCAAGCCACTTTGTTGCCTTGTCCCTGAGTGAAAAGGGGAACAAGAGCAACCTATAGACATCGGGGTGGACTCCATTGGACTTCACCGTGTCACAAATCCTCAAGAAGGTGGCCAAGTGTTGGTTAGGGTCTTCTTGAGCACCTCCTCCAAATGAGCAATTATTTTGCACCAAAGTGATGAGCTGAGGTTTTAGCTCGAAATTGTTGGCATGTATGTTGGGTTTCTGAATGCTGCTTCCACAGTTTCCTGGATTAGGATTGATATAGGATCCTAAGACCCTCCTTTCGTGCCCAGTCCGATTTGCATGGCCTTCTCTGGCATGATTATGAGCTTCTTCTTCATGATTGTTCTCCAAATTCTCTTCCATGTTGGGTTTAAAATACTCTTCCTCTTCCTCAGCGCCAATAATTCTTTTTCCTCTTGCCTCCCTTTTTCGTCTCCAAAGGGTTCTCTCAGGTTCTGAATCAAAGGATATTGAGATTCCTTCTCTTCTCCCTATCATACAACAAATAGAATGCACAACAGGAGATATAGTGAAGACTATTTTTGTTAGAATGATTGTTAGTGTGAGTGATACAATTTATCAAATAGTTAGTGGGTTAGTGAGCCGAATTATGATAAACTAAGAAAAAGAGAACAGAAAATAGAGAGGGTAAAGGGGATGAGGAAGAAATTAAAAACAAACTAAGGTAAATTACTGAATACAGAAGAAAATAACAAAAAAATGCTCAATCTAGTGATCTTCTAGCTTAATCATTGTTGATTCAAAATCAATCCCCGGCAACGGCGCCATAAACTTGATGCATGAAAATTTGTCTCTCAACAAATTTTCCTTCGGCAAGTATACCGAATTATCGTCAAGTAAAACTCACTATAGAGTGAGGTCGAATCCCATAAGGATTGATTGGTCAAGCAACTTTAGTTAGAAGAATATGCTAGTTGAGCTAAACAGAATTGTGATTGAGATGCAGAAATTTAAATGACTAGAAATTAAATAGTAGAAATTAAAGTGCAGAATCTTAAATGGGGAATTGGGGTAATGCTCATAAAAGTAAATGGCAGAAATTAAAGAGAATGGGTAAGATCAGAAATGGGGAGATCATTGGGTTTAGGAGATGTTGCAATTCTCTGGATCAAATTCATTCTCATCTCTTCCTCAATCAATGCATTCATTGATCTCCTTGGCAATCTTAAGTGATTGGATTCCAATTCCTTGGTAATCCAATCTCTCAAATCTTGATCAATAGCCAATTCCTTGGTCAATTACTCATGAGAAGAGATGAAGTATGGTCACTGATTATACCACATACATTTCCCAAATCAAGTATTGGTAGGATTATAGTCACATATCCATCCAAACCCAAATTGGTCCAGCATGAGAAAGCATTTCTAGCATGATCTCTTCATTCCTCTTCCAAGGTTCCGAAGAGATCCAATTATGGAGAGTTTCTTTTCCAAGACAACTAACCAATTGAATTAAGATTGAAAGCTTTCTAGTAAAATTAAGAGAAAAGATAGAAGAAGAAGAATGAAAACTAATATTGATCCATCAAATTACAGCAGAGCTCCCTAACCCAATGAAAGGGGTTTAGTTGTTAATAGCTCTACGTTAATGGGACTCACTTTTTCCATTAACGTTGGCTTGTGCCCCTTTTCACAAATGTTAATGGGAATCACTTTTCCCATTAACGTTGCTTGCCTCTTGCCCCCTACGTTAGGTCTCACGTTAGCTTAGCTAACGTAGCTCTTAACGTGGGCATCTATCACCTTCGAGAGCATTAGTGACACTCACCTTTGTCACTAACGCTCTAATTGCCTTAAGCCCCTACGTTAGAACCCACGTTAACTAAGTTAACGTGGCTCTTAACGTAGTAATGAAGCCATCTCCCAACGTTAGTGACAAAGGTGAGTGTCACTAACGTTGGCTCTTTGAACCCCACTCCACGTTAACTTTCACGTTAACAATCTTAACGTGAGAGTTAACGTAGGCAATGCTAATGATCCAACGTTAGTGACAAAAATGAATGTCACTAACGTTGGCATTGTTGATCCTCTTCCACGTTAGAGTTCACGTTAACTTAGTTAACGTGACTCTTAACGTGGGGCATTGCCTAGTTTCCCAACGTTAGTGGTGTTCACTTTTACCACTAACGTTGAGGAGAAACGTTATTGGAGTTCACGTTTCTCATTAACGTGGAGTCCTCTTTTTATTCTATGTTAAGTACCACATTAACTTAGTTAACGTGGCTCTTAACGTAGGCTATGAATGGCTTCGCAGGCGTTATTGGTGATCACTTTTCTCATTAACGTTGCAAGCTATTTGCCATCCCACGTTAGTAGTCACGTTAACTAAGTTAATGTGAATGCTAACGTGATTCTTTCATGCTTCATTTGTCCTGAAATCAAGCAATCAAAGTGCATCAAAGCTCTAGCCAAAGTCATGAGATTATGCATCATTAGATTATCATGCAATTCTGGCAAAAATCTCATGAAATCATGCAAAATTCACAATAGTTGCTTAAATGAAGGTGTAAGTGTATTTTGACCCAAAACTTGCCTTGTTTACTAGGAAAATGCATGAAACTACCCTAAAACAGTAAGGAAAAGGTCAGTGAAACTGGCCTAGATGCCCTGTCATCAACCTCCCATGATCTTGGTAAGCAATGAAGAAAAGATTAAAGTGGAAGAAAGCTACCAAAAGGAAGAGGTTGAAATTGAAGAAGCTTGCAAAGAGGTGGTAGTTGTCAAAGAAGAACACAAAGGAGTAGTGCTTGCAAGTTCATTAGAAACCCCTCCCCTTAAGTTGCCATCATCCTTCACAACATTCAAGTGGGTAAAATTCATATCCCTTAGCTTTCTAATTCCACTTGAATATGGGCTACTGGAGACGGATGGTCAACTTAGAGTTCTCTGTGGCCTCAAGATTAAGAGGAAGATGGTTAGTGGTAAGAGTTGTCCTACAAGTTTCAACATGGTTGTATGCTCAAAATTTAAACGCAAAGGTTGGTGTAAAGCTCAACTGAATGGGTCTAGGATGTTATTTGGCCGCTTCAGTGAGAATTTTGATTGCTTGCCACCCGGTTGGAACACTAAGGATCAACAAGAAGACGGGTGCAAAAGCAAGGTTTGGGACTCCAGAATTTATTGTGGCAATCAACACTCTTGGGGCCTTGTCACTTGCTTTAACTTACTTGAAGGCTTTCTGCGCCTAGTTTGGGACCCTAGAGGCTACTGGAACCCCAAACATTGGTTGAGATTTCTGGATGAGTTCAAGCACAAGCTGCCATAACAGGAAGCTCCTCAAATGTCTAACTTAAGGACTTTAACTAAAAGTGATAGGTGGGAGACAACCCACCATGGTATGATCGTTCCTTTTTCAATTTTAAGTTTATTTAGTTTTGTTTGTTTTTGAGTTTTATTTTATTTTATTGAACCTGGAAACATGCATAGCATTCACATTAAGCATTACATTCTGCATACTGCATAAAAAAAAAAGCACGCACGCGACGCGGCAGCATCGTTGACGCGTCCGCGTCACCAGTGCATTGGAAAGAAAAGAAAAGTGAACAGAGAGTCACGCGAGAGCATGGCTGGAGGCGTGCCTTTGGCACAAATTAATCCACGCGACCACATCGAAGAAGCGTCTGCGTCATGCCCGCAATAGCCTCCCCACGCATCAGCGTCACCCACGCGACCGCGTGGCCCCGTAAATCGACGTAAAAAGCGTGTAAGGCCAAAAGTTGGGCTGGAATGGGGCTGGACTCGTGCTAGACGCACAAGCCCTACCACGCGTACGCATGCCCCACGCGTCCGTGCCGTTTTCATAATTTAGCCATCCACACGATCGCGTCAACCACGCGACCGCGTCACACTCAAAAGTGGCAATATGATTTTTGAACAGAGAGTTGTGCGAGCGCGAGGCTGCCCTCGCGCTACTAGCACAAACCATGTCACGCGTCCGCGTGACCGACGCTCTCGTGTCACCTCACTTACGTGCTACCTGCGGGAACACGTGCCCCACGCGTCCGCGTCACATGCGCCACACCACTTTCCAGATCAGCCAAATATCTTATCTTTTCTTCCCCATACCTAAATCTTTTCTTTCCCTTCTTTTTCTTTTTCTTTTAATTGGTGTTGGAAATTTATTTGGGTCATTATTTTGCTTGTGGATTGTTAAGAAATTGTTTAACAATTATATATTATTTTCTTTTATAGGGTTGCTTGCATGTTCAATTTAATACTTTCCATACCTTATTTACCATGCATGCTATGTGGTTTTGAAAAAGCCCGTATGGCATTATACACTATTTTTAGATTTTTTTTATTCTACTACTCTAAATGTTTGCTTTTCAAAAAACAATTTTCATATTTTATTAATTAAATATAATTGTTATTACAAGCATATTGTTAGTTTGGAAGACTTGGTAATCTAACTTGGACATTGAATGCTTGATCTATGCTATTCATGGCTTCGCTAGCATGACAATAAACATCTTGCATTTAACTGTCATCACATGCACTTGCTATATTTCCATTGATGACTTTTCACATGTAGTCATGACCATGTGTTAACGTCATTCTTCTTTACTGTGCATTGATTACCACCTTTCCTGCTCTCTTCCTTGCTGGATCCCCTAGCTTTTACTTGTTACTTTCTTTTTCCCTTTTCAGGATGGCCACCAAGAAGAGTACAGAGAAAGCTACTCCGAAACCACCGGCAAGGAAAGGAACAAAGAGAGCACCTGATGAGGAACAACAACCCCTGTCCACTTGTACATCTTAGTATGCACCGAGGACGGTGCAATCTTTAAGTGTGGGGAGGTCGATACCGATCTCCACGGGTTAGTTATTCTCTTCTCAACACCAATATTCTATTTTCTTTGTTTGTTCATTGCTGCATTTGCATATTTGATTGCATGTTGTTTGATTTTATGCATTTAGTTACTACTTGGTTGAAGTAATATTTTCTTTTTCAATAATTTTTTATAGTATTTCTCTAATTTAAATTGAAAAATTTGTGTTAAACTTGTTTGGAAGTTGTATTTCGAACATAGTTAAAAGCTAGAACACACAACCTGTGAGACTTTGAGCTTATTTACATGGTTACATTGTTTAACCATAAATATTTTATTCTTGTGTGTTTTCTTCTCTATGATTGCAATCTTTACTTTGTTTCATTCTATATGTCCATTATTTAGTGTATTTACATGCTTGCATATGATTGAGGCCATTATTTGTTTTAGCTCACTTATCCCAAATAAGCCTACCCTTTAAATTACCTTTGTTAGCCACTTTGAACTTTTTAATCCCCTTCTATTCTATAACCACATCACTAGCCTTAAGCAGAAAAACAAATTAAATATCCCAATTGAATCTTTGGTTAGCTTAAGATAAAGATTGTGTATCAACTAAGTGTGGGAAAACTGTGGGAACATGGGTTAATAAGGGAATGTATCATGTTTCTAATATTGGGAATTTGGGAACCTACTCATGAAAAAACAAAATAGAAAAAAAATCCATGTGCATTGACAATGTTATGTTTATTTTTATGATTCAAAAAAAGTTCAATAAATAAGGGGACAAAATTACCCCAATGTTAAGCTTTAATAGAAAGATCAATGCACATGTGATAAAAGTAAAGAAATATCAAAAGTTTGGTATATGAGTAGCTAGGCGTGATTTAAGAAGTTATATAGAGTGTGTGTTTGTTTATGTGAAAGCTTATGTTAGTCAAGGCACTACAAGAAAACAAGCTTTTTGCTACGCTTTTAAAGCGTGGCGAAAAGTCCAAAAAAGCGTAGCAATAGCTTTTCGCCACGTTTTTTGAGCTACCTGCACGCTTTTGAAAGGGTCACAACTGCAATGGTGCCGGTTGCTCTATCGCCACGCTTTTGGTGACCTATCGCCACGCTTTTTTTCTTGCCACGCTTTTAAAGATCGTCACGCTTTAAAAGCGTGGCCATATGTGTGAAATATGGCTACGCTTTTAAAGCGTGCCAATACCAAGATATGGCTACACTTTTAAAGCTTGCCAATAGCATGCCATATGGCTACGCTTTAAAAGCGTGCCAATAGCAAGAGATATGGCTACGCTTTAAAAGCGTGCTAGTAGCTAGAGATATGGCTTCGCTCTAAAGCGTAACGAAAAATGGCTCCTGTACAGAATAGCGACACTTTTAAAGCGTGGCGAAAGGTTTGTTCAAGTTCAATTGTTTTTTTTAATCTTCATAATAAAATCTAACAGAATTAATAGATAATGTAAAATTTAGACTATAAAACCTTCATAACAATTTTAATTACTATTAACAATATAAAACCTTCATAAACTTGTACACTAAATATAGTGGTTGATCACATGACAAGCTCTAACAAAAAGTCAAAGTGAGAACAGCTACCCATGAATTTGTAATACATGCATTATAATTCCAACAACTATTACATTATCTATTTCCTTTAAAAACTACAAAATACACATTAAAAACTACAAAATACCCTTCCCTCTTGTGATATCTTGCTAGTCATTTGAGATATCATAGGCCAATCCTTTCCATCTGTCCTTATTTGTCTGCTTGTCCTTATCGATCGCCACAATCTTGAATCTTCCGGTGGAAACCTTGCTACTGCTGGAGATTCTTGACGAACCTTCTTCAAGCTGCTTCCAAAGAAAGCTGATGAACTGGGAACTGATGAAGCCACAGCTCTAGAACCATTCAAACTCGCCTGCAATGTAAAATTACATTATTCTCTTGTTATTTAAGAGTTACTTTTCCACCTAACAATCAAGTAACACAAGGAGAAGAGTGTGTTGATCTGCCAGAGAGACAAGATACTTCAGTTCAATGTATTGAATAAGAAATGAGGACCATCATTTAAATGAGTTACGTGATGAAAAATACTAGCCAGAATTATCATAGCAATAACAAGAAGGGGACCCGACCAAAGAACTGACATGAATAATCCATTTGGATCAAAATAGTTTTGACTAGAGAAGCTTTTCCAGTTCATCCTCAGAACAGTGTTAAGCCTCTCAACGAGATATACACCGGCCACTGCATCAGAACATTCTCAGTAAGAAATGATACATGAAGAGAAATTCAAGAATATCAAGACTGCCATTCAACCACACAAGGAGATGTCTCAATGAATATAATAAAGATGTTTAAATGGAATTACAAATCACGGAGAGATTCATTGATATCTTCAAGATTTAGTGACTTCTACACAGATGTTTATGAATATTACATAACTAGACATCTCAGTTTTTTAAGCTCAAATATGAATGATTCACCTACTTAATAACTTTTTACAACACTGTCATACTCCCAAGTCCTAAACACATTGCTGCATTGTTGCTACATTCATTTAGTAGATCAAACAATCAAAATGATATTTCATATCAGAATCACTCACCACCGGTTACTGGTTAAGATCATCCTAAACAAATATATCTAGTTCGGTAGGCCCTCTCCCTTATATGACAAGTTTAGAAATGTTCACAATGATCAAAGCAAATACGACAAGAGAGAAAAAGGATTTGCACACATGAAATAAAAAATCAAATCATAATGAAAAACAGTAATCTGAATTTCACATAAAAATTGCACACTATGAATAAGAAAGAAGCTATGATGCTAGGGCATTTTGGCCAGTTTTACTGACCTTTTCTTTACTGTTTTTAAGGTAGTTTCATGCATTTTCTTAGGAAATAAGCTAGTTTTGGGTAGATATTCACTTACATCTTGATTCAAGCAAACATTGTGAATTTTGAATGATTTCATGAGAATTATGCATAAATTGAATGATAAATTGGATGATGCATGATCCCATGATTAAGAGCAAGACTTTGATGCACTTTGTTTGATTGATTTCAGGCCAAAAGAAGAAGAGAAGAGCCACGTTAGTGGCTACGTTAGTTACACTAACGTGGGCACTAACGTGGAAGGAAGGAAAGCCACAATGTTAGTGAGAAAAGTTAGTGGCATTAACTTTGAAGAAAGGAAATGGAGCCAACGTTAGTGACACTTAACATTATCACTAACGTTGGACCAAGCTTATGAGTGGCCACGTTAGAGTCCACATTAACCTAGTTAACGTGGCCTCTAACGTTAAGAAGGAACGGGGGGAAGCCAACGTTAGTGACACTCAACATTGTCACTAACGTTGGCCAAAGCACATTAAGCCACGTTGACTCCCACGTTAACCTAGTTAACGTGGAAGCTAACGTGAAGGAACAAAGTGGTCGACAACGTTAGTGACACCCAACATTGTCACTAACGTTGGAAGCAACCACACAACCCCCCACGGAGCCACGTTAACTTCCACGTTAACTTAGTTAACGTGGAGGCTAACGTGTGAAAAAAGAAGGTGCTCGCCAATGTTAGTGACACCCAACATTGTCACTAACGTTGGAAGGAGCCACACATGCCACCATAAGCCACGTTAACTCCCACGTTAACTTAGTTAACGTGGAAGTTAACGTGGTACCTGACAGCCTGACCATGCCTTCTTCAAACACGCATAACTTGAGCCACAAAACTCCAAATGAGGTGATTCTAGTGGCATTGGAAAGTAGGATTCCAGAGCTTTCCAAGCATATATGGCACTACATGGTTGACACTAAATTTTAGGGAGAAAACCTGCCCCGAAAGTGCAATAATGAACATGGTATCAACCTGTATTAAGGTCAACTGACCTCTTCACCTTCCAAGAAGTGTAACTGGAGTTGTAGAGCTCCAAATGATGCGCTTCCAAAAGCACTGGAAAGTAGACATCTAGGGCTTTCCAACAATATATAATAGTATGGGGTGGACACTAAGTTTGAGCTTCAGAAACTGGCAATAATGAAGCCCTGATCGCTAGCGTTATTGGCAATCAACATTTCCAGTAACGTTGGCATATATGCCAGCGACCATGTCCACTTCAAAGGAGCATAACTTGAGCTACAGAGGTCCAATTGAGGTGATTCTAGTTACGTTAGAAAGCTGACATTCAGAGCTTTCCAACGATGTATAATACTCTATAGTGGGCATAAAATTGGAGCACAAACCAGAGGCATCTTTTAAGCCCCAAAAACACCAACTGGTAGCAAGTGTGACGTTAGCCACGCTAACTTCAGCACTAACGCCACACTTGTAGCGTTAGTGTGGCTAACGGTAGCACTAACATTGGCACCTGGACCTCAACTTTACTCACTTCTCTCTCAAGTCCACTTCAAAGCCCAAGCAAGCAAGCCCACAATTGTCAACCAATCAAGGCCACAAGAAGCATCTAGAATAGGAATTTTCATTTAAGTGTAATTTGCTTTTAATTTCATTTTGTAATTTAGGAGAGCCTATATAAAGGCCTTAGTTTTTACATTCAAGTAATTCTGGATTCTGGAAAATTGAAGGAAGGGGGAGAGGGTGAAAACCAATTCGAACTTCTGTGAATTGGCACACTCCAAGGGGAGTGAGTCTTCGGACCCCTCCCCTCCACCACTCTTCTTCCTTTTCTCTTCTTTTCTTCCTTAGGAGTAGTTTTATTTTAGTTGTAATTTTTATTTATGAATTTTGAAGTTTTAATTTTAGTTTTAATCTTCATCTTTACTTTCTGCACTTTTCTTCTTTTCTATTTTGGTATAGCAATGATCAACTAACTCTTTTCATTGGGTTAGAGAGCTCTATTGTGATTCAATGGATTAAGTGTAGTTCTTATTCTTCTTCTTCTATCTTTTCTCTTGATTTTACTTGAAAGCTTTCGATCTTCATCCAATTGGGTAGTTCTCTTGGAAAAGAAGCTATTCAAACTTGGATCTCTTCTGAGCCTTGAAAGAGGAATGAAGAGATCAAGCTAGAAATGCTTTCTCATGCTGGACCAAATTGGGTTTGGATGGATATGTGACTATAATCCTCTCAATACTTGATTTGGGAAATGCATGTGGTATAATCAGTGACCACACTTCATCTCTTCTCATGAGCAATTGACCAAGGAATTGGCTATTGATCAAGATTTGAGAGATTGAATTGCAAGAAATTGTAATTCGATCACTTAAGATTGCCAAGGAGATCAATGAGTGCATTGATTGAGGAAGAGATGAAAATGAACTTGATCCGGAGGATTGCAATATCTCTTGATCCCAATGTTCATTTTATTTTTAGTTCTTACATTTACTTTTCTTGCCATTTTACTCTTCTGCACTTTATAGCTTTTCTTTACTTTTTTGCCATTTACATCTCCTTGTTACTTATCACTCCAATATGATTCGTCTAACTAGGATAATCAATTAACCATTGATTGCTTAATCCGTTAATCTCTGTGGGATTCGACCTCACTCTTTTGTGAGTTATTACTTGACGACAATTTGGTATACTTGCCGAAGGGAAATTTGTTGAGAGACAAATTTTACCCCGATCAAGCTATAGCTAACTACATGAAAGGTAACAGATCATATTCATACTTGATTAGAGTTCCTTTGACAGCTCCTATGGTTGAAACTGAAGCTGCCATGGCTGTGTTATCGTCCTTGTAGCAGCAGAGAGTAATTGTACTTGCTACAGAGGAAATAATGAACACTATAAAGACTTATTATAGTGGCTAAGTTGAGTTTAAAGAAAGGAATATAAGGGAATATCTTTCAAGATTGGTTGTAGAATCCTTAACATTGACACAGTGAAGATTAGTTTTTAAGCCACGTGGCAGACATATGTTGCCTCCAAGATATAATAAGTTACCCTTACGAGACAGATATTAGAATTGCTAGCCATTTAAAAGAATTCAGAAACAGCAATGATAATAGAAAGACCCATTTTGCAGGTACTAGTATCTAGAACTTACAAGAATATCTTGGCCAATCCATGAATATGATTGCTGTAGTAGCAGCCCAGAAAATCACAAATGCCACAGAAAATAGTAACACTACAAGTGAGAAAATAGAGACCTCCCTGAACAGAGGTAAATTCACTGTCTTCTGACTGAAATTTTGACATTTTCTGCTCATAGTTTAAGAGAGAGAGAGAGAGAGAGAGAGAGAGAGAGAGAGAGAGAGAGAGAGATTAACAGAACATACATCAAACAGAAAAAATTCTACCCATAATCTTAAAATTCTCAGCAAAGATATGATCATACAAACATGGAAATCTGCAAGCAAATCAAGCCAAGTTACAAGACTTTCATTAGAGAACTAGAGATATCAAAGGATTATAAACTCTAACTTCAAGCTAAACAGGGTGCAGTAGCATATTCTTCCCACCAGCACCTGTTTATAATCAAGCATATGTGATATGTATGTACTCACAAAAACAAACACAATCCATAAGCCGCAGCAACATAGTGAAATGAAAATCTAAAAGTTTAATGATATTAAAGCTATGACTGAATTTATGCCTAGGCAAAATCAGCCATAAGAAATATCACTCCCTCCCAAGTCCCAACCATTTCTATAGATAAACAAAGGACTTCTCATTGTTCTTACACCATTTTATTATTCCATTCATTCACAATAAACAAGTTCTTTGAAACCCTGATTTTTCAGTGACAGAATAGTAAAACCCAAAAGATATTGCAACCACAGATTGGTTTCACATGCAGCAACTAATAGCTAGGTAATAGAAAGGTATATTCCCAAAAATTGAATATGGTACTCTTTTAGTAAATAATAGTCAGATTAGGGCACATAAGAACACAGTAAGAGGATTAGGCAATTCAACAAAAAAAGAGCATATCAAGTGAGAAATAATGCACAACTAAGCTTCTAATCTAAACAAAGTATTATTTGGAAGATCCACAATAAACCATACAAAGAATTAAATCCAATAACAACAAAACGAGACAAATAAGTTGCATAACCCAACGAAAACACTGACCAAAAATGTGGATAACTTGGTTGACATCTCCAGCATAAGACTGAATGAATGAAATCTGCTGCAGCAGAAGAAAACTCTATAACAAGCAACATCAAAAAGGAGTTAATTTATATAGCTCAATCCAGAAAAAGCAAGTGGATTTAAATAGCGAAAACCAAAAAGCTGAATAAACAGAGTTAAACTTGAAAATAATAAACAAATGAATCAGAGAATAAACAACACAAATAAAGAAGCACAAATGAATTTTGTTCAGATGAGAAGCCAAACCTTACGAGTAACCTTGTTCTTCGGGAACTTGACGGTACCTGCTTTTCTCTCCTTCCACCGGTTCCTTTCAATTGGAGAAGAGAAATAACAATTAAAAGCACATATTTATTGTAATATTCAAAATAAATGATTAAATGATGATCGAAGATTTACTGAAAAAGCATGAACATGTACTCAACAGCGACGATGGCTACCACCGTGATGGCTCCCTCTCGTGTGTACCCCTCCTTCGTGACGGCAATGGTTCTCGCAGATCCCTCATCAGCAACCAGGAATCACGACAGTGACTGACGCGACAGGTGCAGCTCCTCTTTCCCCTCCTCGACGACGGCAAAGCGTGAAGCTCCTCCAGCAGCGGCGAGGCGTTTGGTGACGGCTCCTCCTCTCTCATCGTCGCACACTCTCTCTCGGGGTTTGACTCCACAGCGGCGGCGGGCTGGGCGCGATGGAGCTGGCAGCAAGGCGGCGTCTCCTTCCTCGAGCTCTCCTCTTCCACGTGGGTGATGTGGTGCGTGTATGTATTGTGTTGTGTGCGTGTTGTGAGGGGAAAAGGGGGAGTGGGGATGCGGCGCTGTTGTGAGGGGAAAGGGGGCCCATGTGGTGGGTGTTAGGTTAGGGTTTGTTAATTAAAAAGGGGTAAGGTTAGAGTTCCGGAACAGGGAGCCCCGACGATGTTCTTTGGATTGCTGGGGTTGCTGAGTACTACCCTGGGGTCTTTGGAAGAGTTTAGGTTTCTTTGGAAGGGCCTTCCTATAATAAAGGTTCGAAGAGTTTCAGGATTCTAAGGAGAAAGAGATTTTGAAAGATGGTGTGCAATGTAATTAAGTAATTATATCCTGTTCAAAACATTTTTTTTTCAATCTTTTTGGCTACGCTTTTGAAGCGTGCCAAAAGAGTTGTAGGAAACGGCTACGCTTTTAAAATGTCACTATAACAAAATCTTGTCGCCACGCTTTAAAAGTGTACCTGTTTCTCTCTATGGTTACGCTTTTTAAGCGTAACAACAAAAAGTGTGGCCAAATCTCGAATCAATTGCCACCCTCATAAAAGCGTAGCTATAGACCCCTTTCGCCACGCTTTTTAAGCATAGCAAGAAAAAACGTGGCCAAATCTCTAATCAATCGCCACCCACATAAAAGCGTGGCCACTGACCACTTTTTGCCACGCTTTTAAAGTGTAGCAAGAAAAAAGCGTGGCCATAGGCCTTTTTTCTTGTAGTGAGGATTCAATTTATAGCTCACTTAGCCATACATGTATCCTCACCCTTGCCTTGACCCCATTACAACCTTGAAAAGACCTCATGATGTTTGCATTGGTACATTAAATATTTGTTGATTGGTTAGATGAAAAATAAAGTTTAGAAAGCATGATTAGAGAAGAATAGAGTGATTAACCCTAGACACTTGAGAGATTAGAGTGATATACACTAACAGCGAGGGTTGAATGCTTGATTCTATGTTCCCTGCTTTCATGAGCTATCTTCTTACAAGTTTACTTGTCTTTTATTGTGTAATTTGAATTAGTGGAATTTGATTCATATTTGTCTTGGAGAACTTATTTGCTTTTAACCAAGTAAGTAGAAAAATTTTGCATGTAGTTGCATTCACATAGATAGGTTGCATTGCATACTCTCTATCATTCATCTTCACTCCTTTATAGCTTCTCTTGAGCTTAGCATGAGAACATGCTAATGTTTAAGTGTGGGGAGGTTGATAAACCACTATTTTATGGTTTATCTTGTGCTCAATTGAGTGGTTTTTATCAAGCCTTTGCCCACTTATTCATATGATTTGCATGGTTTTACATTCTCCTTCCTGATTTTGTGCTATGATTGAAAGCATGTTTCTTTGGTCTTAATTTAGTTAATTTTAAATCCTCTCTTATTATCATTCGATGCCTTGATATGTGTGTTAAGTGATTTCAAGGATTACAGGGCAAGAATGGCTTAGAGGATGAAAAGGGAGCATGCAAAAGTGGAAGGAATACAAGAAGTTGAAGGAACTGCAAAGCTGTCAGCCAAACCCTCTCGCACTAAAACGGTCATAACATGAGCAACAGAGGTCCAAATGATGCGGTTCTACTTGCGTTGGAAAGCTAACATTCGGGGCTTCGATTTGATATATAATTTGCCATAGTGACCGTACCGCAAGGCGACGCGAACGCGTGCTCAACGTGGACGCGTTGCAGTGATGAAAAACCAGCGTGGCAGATTTCATAACCAGCGAATTCTGGGCTGTTTCTGACCCAGTTTTCGGCCCAGAAGACACAGATTAGAGGCTATAAAGTGGGGGAGTCCATCCATTCATAAGGGAGACTGATAATTCACTTTTCATAGTTTAGATGTAGTTTTTAGTGAGGGAGGTTCTCTCCTCTCTCTTAGGTATTAGGATTAGAATTTTTAGAAATTAGGAATATTTTCATCTTCTTTAATTACAGGTTCAATGTTCCTTTTATTTGTTTTCTCAATTTAGTTATGGATTTCTATGTTCAACTCAACTTCTTTATTTGGCTATAACTGCCCATGTTACATTTGATATCTTTATCAATTCATGATTTTGAGGTATTTCAGTTTATTATTACTCTCTTTTATTTATGTTGTTGTTGCTCCCAATCCGAAGACAATTTTATTCCAATAGATTTACTTTTCCCCTTTTGGTCTTGGTTAAGAAATCAATAACTCAGGAGTTATTAGACTCAACGAGATCGATAATCTCTATCTTTGCTAATTAGCTTGAACTTCTATAATCCCAATCTTTTTCTAGGAATTAACTAGGATTTGAAGATCAAACTAAATAGTCACTTGACCTTCCCTTGCACCAGCAAAGGTTAACTAAGTGGAATTAAGATTCAATCTTCATCATCATTGATAAGGATAACTAGGATAGGACTTCCGATTTCTCATACCTTGCCAAAAGTTTATTTTACAGTTATTTATTTATTTTACCTGCCATTTAAATTACCTGTTCCTCATCTTTAAAAACCCCAATTTACAATCTTTATAACCAATAATAAGAACATACCTCCCTGTAATTCCTTGAGAAGACGACCCGAGGTTTAAATACTTCGGTTATCAATTTATTTCAGGGTTTGTTACTTGTGACAACCAAAACATTTGTACGAAGGGATTTTCTGTTGGTTTAGAATCTATACTCACAACGCGACTATATTTTTATAAAATTCTTTACTAGCAAAAATCCCTGCACCATCTCTCTTTTGATTCGGTTTCAAGGAAACATGCTTAAATATGTGTTTTCTTGATGTTCTTCCTTAGGAATCATGCTTAACTTGACTTGAGGGCCAAGAAACGTGACTTTACAGAAAGTATAAGGTTAGAAATCACCTCCTAACGTGCTGAGGGAGATTTGGTTGGTTGAGAGTTTTTGGATTTAAAGTTGTTCTTGATGTGATTTAGGTGGAAAAAGTGCTTACGGACCACCTAAACGTTTAACTGAATTAGGAGCAGCAAAACCAGGTAGGGTGTCTCGAAATTAGTCTTGATTATTTGTCTTTAAATTGTGTGAATGTTGTATGATTTGGCTGTGCTAAAAATTGGTTGCATATATGATTGATTCTTGGTGAAAATTTGGTGAAATTTTGATGAAATTTGAAGAAATTTAAGCTTTAAGTTCATGTTCTTGGAGCAGCCATGAAAACGAACCCTAGGCCTTAAATTGGGGTTCAATTTGTGTTAAAATAATATAGAAAAGATGGGGTTTTAGTGGCTGGGAATTTATTTTGAATTTTGTTAAAAATCGGTTGCTGAAAAGACTAAAAAACGTGTAAAAACAGAGATAGAATGCGAAGAATTTATGAAGAACATGAAGAACACTTTGAGTGTGATGAAGAACAATGAAGAACAGGCTTTAGATCCTTAAAAGGGCAAGGAAGTAAAAATTTTGGTGTTTAAAGTGTTATTTAGTAATTTCTGAAAGTTAGAGTGGTTAAAGTAGAAATATTAAAAGTTACGGGTGGTAAAAAGTGAATTTTAAAGGTTAAAAGTAAAAGGTAAGTTAATTTTCGAAAATTAATAATAAAATAATAAATAATAATAAAACATTAAATAATAATATTTAATTAAAAATAATATTTTAATAAAAATAATAAAATAATGCAGAAAAGGCAGTTTTCTATAAAAATTTTAGAAAGACAACTTTAAGTGCTGAATCTCATAATTACCTTCATAAGACACTTAGGGAGTGGTAAGAAGATATTAGTGAGGCAAAGATAAATAAAAGATAAAAAATTGAAGAAAAGATAAAAATCGAAGTAAAAGTCTGTAAAGTATTAATGATAGAAAAATAGACAGAGACTAGCGAATGAACTAGGGCAACATAGTTAGTCTTTAAATAGCGAATATGGTTAGGTATTGAAAAGTTAAACTGTTTCTGTATAGAATTAATGAACCTATACTTGGGGCAGGCTAACTAATCATACCAAAATTTACATAAGCTTTAAATACACACGTTAAGCAGAAAAAAGAGTAACCAGAGTAGAGTAAAGAGATCAAGAGATATTTGTTTATTTGTTGCATTACGGTAACTCTAGATATACTCGTATGATCATCTGCTGCATTGAGGCAGTTAGATAAATAGTGGTGCAACCACTGAGAACGCTTTCCTACGGTATAGATCCATATTTTAATTCTGTAAGGCAGAGGGGTTATTTCCTGCTACAGAAGTACCATGACCACCTGTTCCATTTCTGTAGTGGCAGAGGGGTTATTTTCTGTATACAGAAGGTGTGTCGGCATACATCCCTGCAGTGGCAGACATGTTATTTCCTGCGTGCAGTGGACCCTGTGGTGGCAGAGGGGTTATTTCCTGTACACCGGGGTATAGCCAACATGAAAGCCATATCCAGCTGGTAATGCTGGGTTACGTCGGGAGCGGGTAGAAACTAACAAATGAGCTCATTACCTACACTAGGACTAGACATGCATCATTCTTGTCTGCATATTATTCTCTGTTGCATTCCTACTTGTGTGTGATCTATTTCTTTGTTTGAGTGCTATGTCTATGCTTTGTTTTCTTATATTCTTCTATTTGTGTTCTGTTTTCTATTTTTCTATCTATTTTTACTTCTGTTTACTACTTTACTGTATCCTATTATCCATCTGTTAATCAAAACCAAATAAATGAATGTAACTAGCAACCCCGACCCTACTAAGAACTCCCCAGTTCTTACCCCTTCTCTCCCTTCCTCCCCCTCAGATGGAGACGGGCGTGATATTCTATGAGTTCGAGGACCCTTACGTCTACGAGGACACGGTACATCACAGTTACTTCACTATGGGATTGGAGCCTCATATTAGACGATATGCGTTACCTAATCGAGCTTTTTAATATCCTCTGTCTAGCCCACATTTTGACCCCAATGCTCCTTATGACTTTCCCTTATCCTGGTTACATCCTGATGCACCTTTACATCCTTTTCATGATGATCCTGAGCACCCTATACCGGCTCAACCTTTGAATGAGATGGAACCTGAGCCTATCATTCCTGATGAGCCCGAGTTAGCTGGTGACTACGTACCTGTGATACCACCAGAGTGGGACTTTCCCCCTGAGCCGATCCCTGATTTTCCACAGCCTGATGAGCCGGCACTACCGGACGGTGGGGTAGCCCCTATATACGCAAACGGACCTGTGCTCGCGAATGGTTTTGTACATAGTGACAGCAGTGTTTCTGGTGGATCTGAGGGTATAGCTGTAGCTGCGAACGATAAGGAGGAGGAGGATCCTGAGATAGAGATAGAGCAGGATGAGGAGATGGACGAGCCTCACGACGATTCTTCGAACGGCCACGTGTAGATATAGTCTCTCACTTATGTTAGTACACCCGAGAGCTAGGAGCTATATAGTGGTTAGACTAGCCTGGGCGCCAGTTTAGCGGCTTTTTGCATGGGCCTGGCCTTGGGAGTGTCGTGTATATATTAGCTACATAGGATGACGAGGATGTAGACTGACTTGATCTTGTGTAAATGCTACATGTTTTGTTATAGTGTACATGATGTATATTATTGATGAGCGGATAATTTATACGCTTTTTGGCATTATTTTTAGTATGTTTTTAGTATGTTTTAGTTAGTTTTTAGTATATTTTTATTAGTTTTTAGTTAAAATTCACTTTTCTGGACTTTACTATGAGTTTGTGTGTTTTTCTGTGATTTCAGGTATTTTCTGGCTGAAAATGAGGGACCTGAGCAAAAATCTGATTCAGAGACTGAAAAGGACTGCAGATCCTGTTGGATTCTGACCTCCCTGCACTCGAAGTAGATTTTCTGGAGCTACAGAAGCACAATTGGCGTGTTCTTAACGGCGTTGGAAAGTAGAAATCCTGGGCTTTTCAGCAATGTATAATAGTCCATACTTTGCCCGAGATTTGATGGCCCAAACCGGCGTTTCAAATCAGCTCAAAACTGCCCGGCGTTAAACGCCGGAACTGGCACAAGAATGGGAGTTAAACGCCCAAACTGGCACAAAAGCTGGAGTTTAACTCCAAGAGAAGTCTCTACACGAAAATGCTTCAATGCTCAGCCCAAGCACACGCCAAGTGGGCCCGGAAGTGGATTTTTATGTCATTTACTCATTTCTGTAAACCCTAGGCTACTAGTTCTCTACATATAGGACCTTTTGCTATTGTATTTTCATCTTGGTTTTTCTGGTTCCCTCTCTGGGGCCGAAGCCAATGATCACTTTTGTTCTTATGTATTTTCAACGGTGGAGTTTCTACACACCATAGATTAAGGTGTGGAGCTCTGCTGTACCTCGAGTATTAATGCAATTACTATTGTTCTTCTATTCAATTCAGCTTGTTCTTATTCCAAGATATTCATTCGCACTCAAGAACTTGATGAATGTGATGATTATGTGACGCTCATCATCATTCTCACTCATGAACGCGTGCCTGACAACCACTCCCGTTCTACAAGCAAACAAGGATTGAATGTTTATCTCTTGGATTCCTTAATCGGAATCTTCGTGGTATAAGCTAGAATTCATGGTGGCATTCAAGAGAATCCGGAAGGTCTAAACCTTGTCTGTGGTATTCTGAGTAGGATTCAATGATTGAATGACTATGACGAGCTTCAAACTCCTAAAGGCTGGGCGTTCGTGACAGACACAAAAGAATCAATGGATTCTATTCCAACCTGATTGAGAACCAACAGATGATTAGCCGTGCCGTGACAGGGTGCGTTGAACATTTTCACTGTGAGGACGGGACTGTAGCCACTGACAACGGTGATGCCCAACATACAGCTTGCCATGGAAAGGAATAAGAAGGATTGGATGAAGACAGTAGGAAAGCAGAGAGACGGAAGGGACAAAGCATCTCCATACGCTTATCTGAAATTCTCACAAATGAAATACATAAGTATCTCTATCTTTATTCTATGCGTTATTCATATATCATCCATAACCATTTGAATCTGCCTGACTGAGATTTACAAGGTGACCATAGCTTGCTTCATACCAACAATCTCTGTGGGATCGACCCTTACTCGCGTAAGGTTTATTACTTGGACGACCCAGTGCACTTGCTGGTTAGTTGTGCGAAGTTGTGAAATTATGTTTATACCATGGTATTGAGCACCAAGTTTTTGGATTCATTACCGGGGATTATTTGAGTTGTGAAAAGTAGAGATCACAATTTCGTGCACCAAGTTTTTGGCGCCGTTGCCGGGGATTGTTTGAGTTTGGACAACTGACGGTTCATCTTGTTGCTTAGATTAGGTATTTTTCTTCAGAGTTCTTAAGAATGAATTCTAGTGTTTCAAGGTGTTGTTTTTATCATCACCAAAGCTGATTGATTCTCATCAATTTAGTTCTTGAATGTAATGTCCTGCTGAAGCTTGGCTAGCCATGTCTAATTTCTTTAGACTAAAGCTTTAGACTAACATTGCATGATTCCTGGAATTCTCATTAAGAATTTTGATATCTTTATTTTCTTTTCCACTTAATTTTCGAAAAATCCAAAAAAATTACAAAATCATAAAAACCAAAAATATTGCATGTTTCTGTTCTTCTTGCATTCATTCATGTGTCTTAAGTGATCTTCAAGATGTTCTTGATGATTTCCTTGCTCTGATCTTTAAATTCTCTTGACTTGAGTATTTTTGTTGTTTGTCATATGCATTCTCATTTTGTTAGTGTCAGTAGTATACAAATTGCCAAGTTTGGTGTCTTGCATGCATTTTTATTTGATTTTAGTTGCATTTTGATTATTCCTCATCATTAAAAATCCAAAAAAATTTTTAATTTGTGTCTTTTCAAATCAATAATACAGAGAATTGAAGATTCAGAACATACAGCAGAGGAATTATACAGAAAAAGCTGGGCGTTCAAAATGCCCAGTGAGGAAGGCAAACTGGCGTTTAAACGCCAGCCAGGGTCTTTGGCTGGGCGTTTAATGCCCAAAAGGGTAGTGCTTTGGGCGTTAAACGCCAGAATGTGCACCATTCTGGGCGTTTAACGCCAGGATGGCACAAGAGGGAAGATTCTGTTTTCAATTCAGATTTTTTTCAAGTTTTCAAAATTTTTCAAAATCAAATCTTTTTCAAATCATATATTTTCAATCAAATCTTTTTCAAAATCAATTTCTTTCCATTTTCAAAAATACTTGCTTTCAATTAATGATTTGATTCAACATTTCAAGTATGTTGCCTTTTCTGCTGAGAAAGGTTTAATATTTGAATCATATCTTTCTTTGTTAGCCAAGTCATTAATTTTTAAAAATCAAATCTTTTTAAATTATTTTTCAAATCATATCTTCTCAATCAAATCCTTTTTTTAAAAAACCATAACTTTTCAATCATATCTTCTTAATCACATCTTTTTCAAAATAGTTTTCAATCATATCTTTTTGATTTCTAATTTCAAAATCTTTTTTCAAAAATCACTTGATTTCTTTTCCACTCTTAGTTTTCGAAAATTATCAATCAATTTTTCAAAATATTTTTAAAATGTTTTTAATTTATTTTCGAAAATTTCTTCCCCTCTTTTCACATCCTTCTATTTATGGAAATTCCTTAATGCACAATTCGAACTCCATCTTTCTTGATAAGTTCGAATTCTCTACTCTTTCCTTCTATTTTTCGTTTCCTCTGACACCTTAAAGAATCTCTATATTGTGACATAGAGGATTCCATACTTTTTTGTTCTCTTCTCTTTCATATGAGCAGGAGCAAAGACAAAAGCATTCTTGTTGAGGCTGACCCTGAACCTGAAAGGACTTTGAAGCGAAAGCTAAGAGAAGCTAAGGCACAACTCTCTGTAGAGGACCTAACAGAAATCTTCAAAGAAGAAGAACCCATGGCAGCCGAACACAACAACAATACCAACAATGCAAGGAAGGTGTTGGGTGACTTTACTACACCTACTCTCGACTTCTATGGGAGAAGCATCTCTATCCCTACCATTGGAGCAAACAACTTTGAGCTTAAGCCTCAATTAGTTTCTCTAATGCAACAGAATTGCAAGTTCCATGGACTTCCATTGGAAGATCCTCATCAGTTTTTAGCTGAATTCTTGCAAATCTGTGACACTGTCAAGACTAATGGGGTTGACCCTGAAGTCTACAGACTTATGCTATTCCCTTTTGCTGTAAGAGACAGAGCTAGGATATGGTTGGACTCACAACCTAAAGAAAGCCTGAACTCTTGGAAAAAGCTAGTCAATGCCTTCTTGGCAAAGTTCTTTCCACCTCAAAAATTGAGTAAGCTTAGAGTGGAAGTCCAAACCTTCAGACAGAAGGAAGGAGAATCCCTCTATGAAGCTTGGGAAAGATACAAACAATTGATCAGAAAGTGTCCTTCTGACATGCTTTCTGAATGGAGCATCATAGGTATTTTCTATGATGGTCTGTCCGAACTGTCCAAGATGTCTTTGGATAGCTCTGCTGGAGGATCTCTTCATTTGAAGAAGACACCTACAGAAGCTCAAGAACTAATTGAAATGGTTGTAAATAACCAATTCATGTACACTTCTGAAAGGAATCCTGTGAACAATGGGACGAATCAGAAGAAAGGAGTTCTTGAGATTGATACTCTGAATGCCATATTGGCTCAGAACAAAATATTGACTCAGCAAGTCAATTTGATTTCTCAAAGTCTGTCTGGAATGCAAGCTGCACCAGGCAGTACTAAGGACGCTTCATCTGAAGAAGAAGCTTATGATCCTGAGAACCCTTCAATAGAAGAGATGAATTACATGGGAGAACCCTATGGAAACACCTATAATTCTTCATGGAGAAATCATCTAAATCTCTCATGGAAGGATCAACAGAGACCCCAACAAGGTTTCAACAACAATAATGGTGGAAGAAACAGGTTTAGCAATGGCAAGCCTTTTCCATCATCTTCTCAGCAACAGACAGAGAATTCTAAGCAGAGTCACTCTGACTTAGCAAACATGGTCTCTGATCTAATCAAAACCACTCAAAGTTTCATTACTGAAACAAAGTCCTCCATTAGGAATTTGGAGGCACAAGTGGGACAGCTGAGCAAGAAATTTACTGAACTCCCTCCTAGTACTCTTCCAAGCAATACAGAAGAGAATCCAAAAGGAGAGTGCAAGGCCATCAACATGGCCGAATTTGGAAAGGAGGAAGAGGCAGTGAACGCCACTGAGGAAGACCTCAATGGACACCCAATGGTCTCCAATGAGTTCCCTAATGAGGAACCATGGGAATCCGAGGCTCACACTGAGACCATAGAGATTCCAATGGATTTACTTCTGCCATTCATGAGCTCTGATGAGTATTCTTCCTCTGAAGAGGATGAGTATGTCACTGAAGAGCAAGTTGCTAAATACCTTGGAGCAATCATGAAGCTAAATGACAAGTTATTTGGTAATGAGACTTGGGAGAACGAACCTCCTTTGCTCACCAAAGAAATGGATGACTTGTCTAGGCAGAAATTACCTCAAAAGAGACAAGATCCTGGGAAGTTTTCAATACCTTGTGCCATAGGCACCATGACCTTTAAGAAGGCTCTGTGTGACTTAGGGTTAAGTATAAACCTCATGCCTCTCTCAGTAATGGAGAAGCTAGGGATCTTTGAGGTGCAAGCTGCAAGAATCTCACTAGAGATGGCAGACAACTCAAGAAAACAAGCTTATGGACTTGTAGAAGATGTTCTGATAAAGATTGAAGACCATTACATCCCTGCTGATTTCATAGTCCTAGAGACTGGGAAGTGCATGGATGAATCCATCATCCTTGGCAGACCCTTCCTAGCTACAGCAAAGGCTGTGATTGATGTGGACAGAGGAGAATTGATCATTCAAGTGAATGAAGAATCCTTTGAGTTTAAGGCACAAGGATATCCTTCTGTCACCATGGAGAGAAAGCATGAAGAGCTTCTCTCAAAACAGAGCCCCCACAGCCAAACTCTAAGTTTGGTGTTGGGAGGCCACAACCAAATTCTAAGTTTGGTGTTGAACCCCCACATTCAAACTCTAAGTTTGGTGTTGGGAGGTTCCAACATTGCTCTGAGTATCTGTGAGGCTCCATGAGAGCCCATTGTCAAGCTATTGACATTAAAGAAGCGCTTGTTAGGAGGCAACCCAATGTTATATTTAATCTATTTTCCTTTGTTATTCTATGTTTTCTGTAGGTTGATGATCATGAGAAGTCACAAAATCAATTGAAAAAGCAAAAACAGAATGAAAAACAGAAAGAAAAATAGCACACCCTGGAGGAAGACCTCGCTGGCGTTTAAACGCCAGTAAGGGTAGCAAATGGGCGTTTAACGCCCAGTCTGGCACTATTCTGGGCGTTTAACGCCAGAAAGGGGCACCAGACTGGCGTTAAACGCCAGGAAAGGGCAAGAAGTTGGCGTTAAACGCCAGAAATGGGCACCAGCCCGGCGTTTAACGCCAGAATTGGCACAGAGAGCATTTTTGCTCGCCACTTGGTGCAGGGATGACTTTTCCTTGACACCTCAGGGTCTGTGGACCCCACAGGATCCCCACCTACCCCACCACTCTCTCTCTTCTTCACCTATTCACCAATCACCTCAACACCTCTTCCCCAAAAATCCTTCACCTATCAAATCCCATCTTTCTCTTCACCACTCACATCCATCCTTCATAAAACCTCACCTACCTCACCATTCAAATTTAAACCACTTTCCCTCCCAAACCCACCCTCCCAGAGCCGAACCCTACCCCTCTCTCCACCCCTATATAAACCCATCTTCACTCCTTCATTTTCACACACCCTAAACACTACTTCTCCCCCTTTGGCCGAACCACAAAGCCATCTCCATCTCCTCTATTTCTTCTTCTTCTACTCTCTTCTTTCTTCTTTTGCTCGAGGACGAGTGATAAACCCATATTTCATGAGTTCTTTTGTGCTTAATTTGAGTGATTTATATAATCCTTCACCTACTTATTCATATTAATTGCATGGTTTTACTTTTCCTTCCTTATTATGTCATATTGTGAAAAACATGTTTCCTAAGCTTTGAAAATTAATTATTTTAATTACTTTTATTTCCATTCGATGCCGTGATTAGTGTGTTGAGTAATTTCAGATTTTCTAAGGCAGAATGACTTAAAGGATGAAAAAGGAAACATACTAAAAGGAAAGGAGAAAGCAAAACGGAGCTTTAAGGAAACTGGTATCCACACGATCGCATGGACGACGCGATCGCGTGCCAAGCACGAATCAGCAGCGATGCGGCCGCATGACTGACGCGACCGCGTGGCACGGAAAAGCTCCGAATGACGCGGACGCGTGACAGAGGCCACGCACCAGAAATTGCAGAAAACGCTCATAACGAGTTTTGAGACCCTTTTTGGCCCAAATCCAACTCCAGAAGGCATAGACCAGAGGCTATAAGGTGGGGGAATGCATTCATTCATAAAGAGGCCTCTCATAATTTACTTTTCATGTTTTAAATGTAGTTTTGGAGAGAGAGGTTCTCTCCTCTCTCTCTCTCTTAGGATTTAGGTAGTGTTTTTAGAAATTAGGATTTAGGACTTCTCTTAGCTTTCTAGAGTGACTCTCGATCCCAGGTTTAATATTCCTTTTTACTATTTAATTTCTCTTTTATATTTTGATTACTCTGAAGCCTTTATTATGTTTGATTGATGTTGCCCAATTGGCTGTTGATGACATTTTTATTTAATGATAATTGAGGTATTTTCAGTTTATAATTATTCTCTTTGAATTAAGTTGCCATTGCTTCCCATCTAAGGATATTTTTATTATTCCAGCAATTTTATTTTTTCCCCTTTTGGTTCTAATTAAGAATTTAGTAACTCAACAGTTATTATACTCAACGTAATTAATAATCGTTATCTTGCTAATTGAGCTGAACCTAAATAATCCCAACCTTTTCTTAGGAAATAATTAGGACTCAAAAGGTCAATTTAATTAGTCCCTTGACTTCCCTTTGCCCTGGTAAAGGTTGACCAAGTGGAGTTTAGATTCAACTTTTATTATAGTTGAGAGAGATAACTAAGTTAGACCTCTAAATTCTCTTATCTTGCCAAAAGTTGTTTTACAGTTATTTATTTATTTTTAATTGCCATTTACTTTACTTGTCATTTAAATCACTTGCTTCTCACCTTCTAAACCCCGATTACAACCTTTATAACCAATAATAAGAACATACTTCCTCGCAGTTCCTTGAGAAGACGACCCGAGGTTTGAATACTCGGTTAACAATTTCTAAAGGGGTTTGTTACTTGTTACACCCAAAACGTTTGCATGAAAGGACTTTTGAAGGTTTAGAAACTATACTTGCAACGAGGATTTATCCGCAAATTTCTAGACCACGCAAAAGTTTCTCTCATCAAAATGGCGCCGTTGCCGGGGAATTGCAAATGTATGCCTTATTATTGGTTATTGTAAATATTTTTCAAAAAAAAATTCAAAAAAAAAATATTTATCTTTTTTTTTAAAATCTTATCTTTTTCAAAATATTTTCTTTTTGTTAATTTTTATTTTTATTTTGTCTCACTACTATGAACTCTCACCCCTTTGGCTCTGAGTCTGGTTACAATTATGTTGCAGGAAGAGGAAACTATAATGAGAACAGGCATCAAGGTTGGAACAATCAAAGATGGGAGGAGCCACAAGGATTTAATCAACCCTCATGGCAACAACCACCTCCAATGGACTATCAACAACCATTCTGTGATGCATATCAAGGCAATGGCTATGGTGATCACTCTTTTGATTATCAACAACCACCACCATATGCCTATGAACCTCCTCCTCAACATGACTTTAGACCACCATACTCACAAGCCCCTTTCTGCCATTCACCTCCATATGACCCTAACCCTCAACCACCATACCAACCACCTTACGAGCCATATGAACCATATATAGAACCACCCCAATTCCAACCCAAATACTCACAAGAACCACCACTTCAATATTCACCATCTCCATATCCATCAATCCAAGAGCATTATGATCCTACTTATGAAAACCGAGTGCATCAAGAGGTAAAGGATCGTCTCAAGGAAACAATAGATCGATTTCAGGCAACCACTCAACAACTAGGGCAAGTATTAATTCAATGGGCTTCTAGACGCTTAAATACACAAGGATCAGCCACAGCCCCATGTGGACAGTCTAGTAAAGAGCATAGCATAAAGGAGATACCAAAAACTCCAGTGGACAAGACAGAGCATGAATTCATACTAGAACAAGTAGAAGAAGCTGTCATTGTTCCTGAAGAAGAAGAAGTGATTGAAGACTTAGGAGATGCAGAACCTCCATGGGAAAGTCAAGACATCGAGCCTCCTTCCAAGATGGTTGAAATTGATGCTGAAGAAGGTATACAACCTCCAAAGCATATCATAGTTGAAGACTTGGAAGAGGTTGATCAAGTGATGGAGATTCAAGAAGAAGAAGCATAACCTCCCATGCCCTTGGAAAGCAATGAAAAGGAGATTGAATTGAAAGAGAGCTACCAAGAGGAAGAGGTTGAAATTGAAGAAGTTTGCAAAGAGGTGGTAATTATCAGAGAAGAGCACAAGGGAGTGGAGCTTGCAATTTCATTAAAGATACCTCCCCCTAAGTTACCATCATCCTTCACAACATTCAAGTGGGTAAAATTCATATCCCATAGCTTTCTAATCCCACTTGAATATGGGCTACTGGAGACGGATGGTCAACTTAGAGCTCTTTGTGGCATTAAGAGTAAAAGGAAGATGGTCAGTGGTAAGAATTGTCCTGCAAGGTTCATCATGGTTGGAAGCTTTAAGTTTAAACGCAAAGGTTGGTATAGAGCTCAACTGAATGGGTCTAGGAAGCTGTTTGGTCGCTGCAATGAGAATTCAGATCACCTTTCACCCGGCTGGAAAAATGCAGATCAAGACAAAAACGGGTGTAAAGGTAAAGTTTGGGATCCTGGAATCTGTTCTGACATTTGTCACCCCGGGAGCCTAAGAATCTATTTGAAGCTTCGTAAGGGCTTTACATGCTTAGTCTGGGACCTGATGATTAGATTTTTGACGGTTTAGAATTTCACTAATGAAATCTCGTTGTAAAGTATAGTTTCTAAACCAAACAATAATCCTTTCATACAAAAGATTGTTTGTCACTAGTACAAACCCCTAAAATTTATAAACCGAAGTATTTAGACCTCGGGTCGTTCTCCCTAGGAATTGTAATGAAGTGTCTTGTTATTGGTTATGAGTTATTTTGGGGTTTTGGATAAGAGGCATGAAAGTAAATGGTAATGGAAATAAACTAACAACTAACAAAGCTCTTGGCAAGATGTGAGAACTAGAAATCCTATCCTAGTTACCTTTCTCAATCGTGATGAGAATTGTTTATCGCTACCACTTAGTTAACCTCTACCTATGGAGGGAAGTCAAGTGGATGAATCAATGTGATTCCTCAAGTCCTAATCAACTCCTAAAGGAAAGACTAGCTTTAGAGGCATTCAAATCAATTAGCAACTTCTAATTATCAACCAACAAAAGAATTAGATAACTCAAGAGTCACTAATTACTCTACCTAGGCCAAGAGGAACAAAACCTACACTAAAATCCAAACAAGCATTTTATCAAACACTTGGTAGGCATAAAAGGAAAACATAGTAAATCAACGACAAGAACAAAATCAAGCAACAATTATTGAAAGGAATTAACAACACAAATCAAAAGGAACACAATTATTATGATTTACCTTTATTGAATTGAAAGAGAAAGGAAGGAACAAAAGTGGATCTACAACAAAGTCTAAGAACAATATAAAGGAAATTACAACAAAAGAATAGAAGAAGATGAATGCAACAACAAGGGATTAAGAGGATAGAAGTAGAAGAAAGCAAAGATTAAAACCTAGATCTAAGAACTAAACCTAATCCTAATTCTAGAGAGAAGGGAGAGCTTTTCTCTCTAAAACTCTAAACTAATCCTAAATATCTTCTCTAATTGACTAACTAACTAATTGATGATTCCCCTGATGCCTTCCCCTTAATCCTTCATCCTTTTATTCCTTTTCCTTAGCACTTGGCGCCAAAAATGGGTTCAGAAACCCTCTCAAATCGCCAGGCACGTGTTGCCTTAATGAGGTCATGTGCCATCATCGACGCGTGCGCGTCCCTGGCTTGCTTCGCAATGTGCGCGCGAGCGCCTTGTGCGCGTGCGCGTGCATGGCTGACTTTGCTTCTTTGACTTTTTATGCTTCTCTCCACTTGCATGCTTCCTTCCTTGCTTCCTTTGATCCATGCCTAGCCTATTCCAATCCTGAAATTACTGGAAAACATATCAAGACATCTTATGGAATCAAAGAAAAACTAGAATTCATCAAAATAAGGCTTAAAAAACATGTTTTTACACTTAGGCACAAATACGGGAGAGATTACAAAACCATGCCAATTCATAGGCTAAATGTGACAAAAGGTTATCAAAATACCCTAAATTCAATACAAGATAAACCCTCAAATTGGGGTTTCTCAACCCCGGAGGTTACTGGAGATACAAACATTGGTGGGTATTCCTGGATCAGTACAAGCATAAGCCACCATGACAGGAAGATCATCAAATGTCCAACTTAAGGACTTTAACTAAAAGTTCTAGGTGGGAGACAACCCACCATCGTATAATCGTTTCTTTTTCAATTTTATTTTGTTTTGTTTGTTTTTATTTTATTTTATTTTATTATATTGAACCTGAAGTTTTGCATCACATTCATATTAACACTGCATTCTGCATCTTTTCAGATTAAAAAAAAAAAGCGAGCACGCGACGCGACCGCATCATCGACGCGTCCATGTCGCAAGGAGAGGAGACAATATTAATATGAACAGAGAGTTTCGTAGGAGCAGGGCTGGAGGCGCACTATTAGCACAAATTGCCTCCCACGCGAACGCGTCACCCACGCGGCCGCGTGACCTGAAATCGGCGTAAAAAGGGTGTATAGCCGAAAGTTGAGCTGGAATTGGGCTGGACCAATGCTAGCAGCACAAGCCCTGCCACGCGAACGCGTCACCCACGCGTCCGCGTCATATTGGAAATAAGGCCATCCGCGCGATCGCGTCGACCACGCGACCGCGTCACTCTGGATTTTGGCAATACCAAGTTTCGAACAGAGAGTTGTGCGACCGCGAGGCTGCACTCACGCCACTAGCACAAATCGAGTCACGCGATCGCGTGCCCCACGCGTCCGCGTCGCCCAACCTTATCGCGCACCATGCGACTGCGTCACCCACGCGACCGCGTCGCCAGCGTCGCACAACCTATCCAGATTAGTGCCAATTTTCTTGTCTTTTCTCTTCTAATCCTAATTTCTTCCTTCTCTCTCCTTTCTCACTTTCTTTTTCTACTTCTCATTCTTTTTCACTTTCATTTTATTTTATTTAATTTATTTGCATACTATCATCCATTGGATTATTTTCATTGGTGTTAAAAATTTATTTGGGTAATTATTTACCATATTTTGCTTGTGGATTATTAAGGAATTGTTTGATAATTATATTAATTTTTAAAGGGTTGCTTGCATGTTCAAATAGATTATTTACCATGCATGCTAAGTGTTTGTGGAAACGCCCGTATGGCATTGTGCACTATTTTTTTTAAAGATTTCTTTTAATCTACTACTATAAATGTCTGCTTTTCACAAATTCCCTTTACTATTTTATTAATTAAATATAATTGTCATTACAAACATTATTGTTAGTTTCTTACGACTAACAATACATTACAGCTTTTGATGCTTGATCTATGCTACTCATGCCCTTGCCGGCATGCTAATAAACATCTTGCATCCAATATCCCCCATGCCTTGCTATATTTCCATTGATGAACTCATCACATGGAATCGCGACCATGTCTTCCATTCACTATTTTCCTTACTTGGCATGTTATTCACTCGTACCTCCTGATGTGTGGAAAACGATCCAACACAAAACTCACCGGCAAGTGTACCGGGTCGCATCAAGTAATAAAACTCACGGGAGTGAGGTCGATCCCACAGAGACTGAAGGATTGAGCAATTTTAGTTTAGTGGCTGATTTAGTCAAGCGAATCAAGTATTGGTTGAGTGATTTTGTATCCAACAGTAAGTAAATGACAGAAAATGTAAAGGGGAAGGGAAGAATTGCAGAAATTAAAGGAAACTGAAAGTAAAAGAGCTGAATCTTAAAGAGCAAGAAATTAAATGACTGAAACTTAAAGTGCAAGAAATGTAAATTGCAGTAACTTAAAGTGCAAGAAATATAAATTGCAGTAATGAAAAGGGATTTGAGGACTGGGATTCAAGCAAGGGAAATTAAATTGCAATAATTATCAATGTAAAAGATGATTTGAATTCTGTTAGATCTCAACAGAAAAGGAAATTAAACTGCAGCAGGGGTTCACAGAAGAACCAAAAAGAAAATGGGATCTCAGGACTCCAGAGACTAGATAGCAAAGTCTAGATCTCAATTGCCTTCCCAGATCCAAATTCACAAAGCAATTAACACGAAATTAAAGAGGAAGCAGTAAAGGAAATGAAATTGAACTTAATTATGCAGAAGAGGAATTAAAGAGATCTTGAATGGAGATTGAGACAGAAATTCCTCAATTCTTCACACCCAAGACTCAAACAAGAAAAGTAAAAATGCTTAAGCAAGAACGAGGAAGAAGAGAGATCAATTCTTCTCCCCAATTCCTTGAAATCTCAGTTTCTAGCTCTCAATGAAGTCTCCAAATTTTAAAATCAAAAGAAGCTCTCAATTCAAAAGTGAAAAGTCCTAAGAAAAGCTCTCTAATTACATCAAACTATCTCCTATTTATACACTTTCTATTCTTGGATTTTGGAATTTGGATGGGCTTTTGATTTGGTGAAGAAATGAATTTAATTGGATTTTTTTAATCCAATTTCAGCCCATGAAGAAGTAGCTCCCAGGAGGCTGCCCTGCCCTTGTGGAGGGCAGGGCAGGAATTGGTGCGTGCGGCCCTTGTTGCGTGCGTGTTGGGTGTGTGTGGTGCTGCAGGATGCCCTGCCCTTGTGGAGAGCAGGGCAGAATTTTGTTGGTGCGCCAGATTCTGCCCGCGCGTGTGTGCTTGCTGGCCGAGACTCCTTGGTGCGCCAATCTTGTGCGCTGGCCGTGCATCAGAAAAATGCTGCCCTGCCCTTGTGGAGGTGATGAGCGGATAATTTGTATACTTTTTGGCATTGTTTTTAGTATGTTTTTAGTATGATCTAGTTAGTTTTTAGTATATTTTTATTAGTTTTTAGTTAAAATTCACTTTTCTGGACTTTACTATGAGTTTGTGTGTTTTTCTGTGATTTCAGGTATTTTCTGGCTGAAATTGAGGGACCTGAGCAAAAATCTGATTCTGAGACTCAAAAGGACTGCAGATGCTGTTGGATTCTGACCTCCCTGCACTCGAAGTGGATTTTCTGGAGCTACAGAAGCCCAATTGGCGCGCTCTCAACGGCGTTGGAAAGTAGACATCCTGGGCTTTCCAGCAATATATAATAGTCCATACTTTGCCCAAGATTTGATGGCCCAAACCGGCGTTCAAAGTCACCTCAAGAAATCCCAGCGTTAAACGCTGGAACTGGCACCCAAATGGGAGTTAAACGCCCAAACTGGCACCAAAGCTGGCGTTTAACTCCAAGAAGAGTCTCTACACGAAATTGCTTCATTGCTCAGCCCAAGCACACACCAAGTGGGCCCGGAAGAGGATTTTTATGTCATTTACTCATTTCTGTACACCCTAGGCTACTAGTTTCTTATAAGTAGGACCTTTTACTATTGTATAAAAAATCTTTTGATCACTTTAGATCTCTAGATCATCTTTGGACATTTTAGTTCTTAGATCATTGGGAGGCTGGCCATTCGGCCATGCCTAGACCTTATGCTTATGTATTTTCAACGGTGGAGTTTCTACACACCATAGATTAAGGTGTGGAGCTCTGCTGTACCTCGAGTATTAATGCAATTACTATTGTTCTTCCATTCAATTCCACTTGTTCTTTTACCAAGATATCACTTGTTCTTCAACATGATGAAGGTGATGATTGACGCCCATCACCATTCTCACCCATGAACAAGGTGACTGACAACCATTCTTGTTCTACAAGCATTTGAGGCTTAGTGAATATCTCTTGGATTCCTGATTGCACGATGCATGGTTGATCGCCTGACAACCGAGTGCTCGCCTGACAAACGAGCCAGCCATTCCGTGAGATCAGAGTCTTCGTGGTATAGGCAAGAACTGATGGCAGCATTCAAGAGAATCCGGAAGGTCTAACCTTGTCTGTGGTATTCTGAGTAGGATCCAATGACTGAATGACTGTGACGTGCTTCAAACCTGTAACCTACTGGGCGTTAGTGACAGACGCAAAAGAGTTATTCTATTCTGGTAGGGGAGGGAACCGAACCGGTGATTGGCCGTACTGTGACAGAGTATTGAGCATTAGCTTTCACTGCGAGGATGGGAGGTAGCTGCTGATAACAGTGAGACCCTATACGAGCTTGCCATGGAAAGGAGTAAGAAGGGTTGGATGAAGACAGTAGGAAAGCAGAGAGACGGAAGAGAAGGCATCTTCATGCGCTTATCTGAAGTTCCTACCAATGAGTTACATAAGTATCACTATCTTTATCTTTTATGTTATTTTCGTTCATCACCATATATATCTGAGTTTGCCTGACTAAGATTTACAAGATGACCATAGCTTGCTTCAATACTAACAATCTCCGTGGGATCGACCCTTACTCACGTAAGGTTTATTACTTGGACGACCCAGTGCACTTGCTGGTTAGTTGTGCGAAGTTGTGTAATGCCATGGTATTGAGCGCACCAAGTTTTTGGAGCCATTACCAGGGATTATGAGAGTTGTGAAAAAGTATAGTTCACAATTTCGCGCACCAAGTTTTTGGCGCCGTTGCCGGGGATTGTTCTAGTTTTGAGCAAGCCTTTGGTAACATCAGTGCCAAGATACGGCAACAACATCAAATTTTTGGTGTTATTGCCCGGGATTGTTCAGGCTGGACAACTGACGGTTCATCTTGTTGCTTAGATTAGGTATTTTTTTTTTCGAAATTCTTGAAGATGAATTCTAGAGTTTCATGATGATTTGTTGAAATCTGGCTGGCTGAGAAGCCATGTCTAATCTGATTGGACCGAGGTTTCAACTTATCACCACAAGAGCTTGTTGATTTTGTATCAATCTTGCTTTTGGAGCAATGATTTGCTAAGGCTTGGCTGACCTTTGGTCATGTCTAGTGTTTTGGACCGAAGCTTTCTTTGAAAGCTTGGCTGGCTGTGAAGCCATGTCTAATTCCTGGACCGGAGTCTTAGACTAGCATTGCACTGATTCCTGGAATTCTCATTAAGAATTTTGATACTTTTTTCCACTTAATTTTCGAAAAATACAAAAAAAATTTGCAAAACCATAAAATTCAAAAATATTTCTTGTTTGAGTCTAGTGTCTCATCCTAAGTTTGGTGTCAATTGCATGCATTCATATGTCTTAGTGATCTTCAAGATGTTCTTGATGATTCACTTGCTCTGATCTTTGAATTCTATTGACTTGAGTATTTTGTGTGTCTCATATGCATTTTCAGTTCATTAGTGTCAGTAGTATACAAACTGCTAAGTTTGGTGTCTTGCATGCATTGTTATTTGATTCTTGTTGCATTTTTATTATAAAAAAAATCCAAAAATATTTTTAATTTGTGTCTTTTCAAGTCAATGATACAAGGGATTGAAGATTCAGAACACACTGCAGAGGAATTATACAGAAAAAGCTGAGCATTCAAAAATGCCCAGTGAAGAAGGCAGACTGGCGTTTAAACGCCAGCCAGGGTACCTGGTTGGGCGTTTAACGCCCAAAAAGGTAGCATTTTGGGCGTTAAACGCCAGAATGTATACCATTCTGGGCGTTTAACGCCAGGATGGTGCTAGGGGGAAGATTTTGTTTTCAAATCAATTTTTTTCAAGTTTTCCAAAATCAAATCTTTTTCAAATCAATTCTTTTCAATCAAATGTTTTCAAAATCAATTTCTTTCCTTTTTCAAAGATACTTACTAACAATTAATGATTTGATTGAACATCTCAAATTTGTTGCCTTTTCTGTTGAGAAAGGTTTTATGTTTGAATCATATCTTTTCTTGTTAGGCAAGTCATTTGTTTTCAAAATCATATCTTTTCAAATTGTTTTCAAATCATATCTTTTAAAATGGTTTTCAAATCATATCTTCTCAATCACATCTTTTTAAAACCATAACTTTTCAATCAAATCTTTTTAACCACATCTTTTTCAAAATAGTTTCAATCAAATCTCTTTGACTTCTAATTTTAAAAATCTTTTTCAAAAATCACTTGATTTCTTTTCCACTTTCAATTTTCGAAAATTATCAACATCTTTTTAATTGAATTTTCGAAAATTCTCTTCCCTCCTTCCCACATCCTTCTATTTATGGAGTACTACTCCTTCTTAATGCACAATTCGAACCTTATCTAATTAAAGTTCGAATTCTTCTTCTCCTTCTTCTTTCTATTTCTCTTTTCCTCTGACATTTCAAGGAATCCTTATACTGTGACATAGAGGATTCCACATTTTCTTTTTCTCTTCTCTTTCATATGAGCAGGAGCAGAGACAAAGGCATTCTTGTTGAAGCTGATCCTGAACCCGAAAGGACCTTGAAGAGAAAGCTAAGAGAAGCCAAAGCACAACTCTCTTTAGAGGACCTGACCGAATTCTTCAAAGAAGAAGAACCCATGGCAGCCGAAAACAACAACAATGCCAACAATGCAAGGAAGGTGCTGGGTGACTTTACTGCACCTACTCCTGATTTCTATGGGAGAAGCATCTCTATCCCTGCCATTGGAGCAAACAACTTTGAGCTTAAGCCTCAATTAGTTTCTCTAATGCAACAGAATTGCAAGTTCCATGGACTTCCAATGGAAGATCCTCATCAGTTTTTAGCTGAATTCTTGCAAATCTGTGACACAGTCAAGACTAATGGGGTTAACCCTGAGGTCTATAGACTGATGCTATTCCCTTTTGCTGTAAGAGACAGAGCTAGAATATGGTTGGATTCTCAACCTAAAGAAAGCCTGGACTCTTGGGAAAAGCTAGTCAATGCCTTCTTGGCAAAGTTCTTTCCACCACAAAGATGGAGTAAGCTTAGAGTGGAAGTCCAAACCTTCAGACAGAAGGATGGAGAATCCCTCTATGAAGCTTGGGAAAGATACAAACAATTAATCAGAAGATGTCCTTCTGACATGCTTTCTGAATGGAGCATCATAGGTATTTTCTATGATGGTCTCTCTGAACTATCCAAGATGTCTTTGGATAGCTCTGCTGGAGGATCTCTTCATCTGAAGAAGACGCCTACAGAAGCTCAAGAGCTAATTGAAATGGTTGCAAATAACCAATTCATGTATACTTCTGAAAGAAATCCTGTGAACAATGGGACTAGTCAGAAGAAAGGAGTTCTTGAGATTGATACTCTGAATGCCATTTTGGCTCAGAACAAGATATTGACTCAACAAGTCAATTTGATTTCTCAAAGTCTGTCTGGAATGCAAAATGCACCTGGCAGTACTAAGGAAGCTTCATCTGAGGAAGAAGCTTATGATCCTGAGAACCCTTCCATGGAAGAGGTGAATTACCTAGGAGAACCCTATGGAAATACCTACAATTCTTCATGGAGAAATCACCCAATTCTCTCATGAAAGAATCAAGAGAGACCTCAACAAGGTTTCAATAACAATAATGGTGGAAGAAACAGGTTTAGCAATGGCAAGCCTTTTCCATCATCTCCTCAGCAACAGACAGAGAGTTCTAAGCAGAATACTTCTGACTTAGCAACAATGGTCTCTGATCTAATAAAGACCACTCAAAGTTTCATGAGTGAAACAAGGTCCTCCATCAGAAATTTGGAAGGACAAGTTGGTCAGCTGAGCAAGAAAGTTACTGAACTCCCTCCTAGTACTCTCCCAAGTAATACAGAAGAAAATCCAAAAGGAGAGTGCAAAGCCATAACCATGGCCGAATTCTGGGAGGAAAGAGAGGAGGTGGACGCCACTGAGGAAGACCTCAATGGGCGTGCACCAATCTCCTCTGAGTTCCTCAATGAGGAACCTTGGGAATCTGAGGCTCAAAATGAGACCATAGAGATTCCATTGGACTTACTTCTGCCATTCATGAGCTCTGATGAGTATTCTTCCTCTGAAGAGGATGAGTATGTTACTGAAGAGCAAGTTGCTAAATACCTTGGAGCAATCATGAAACTGAATGACAAGTTATTTGGAAATGAGACTTGGGAGGATGAACCACCCTTGCTCACCAAAGAACTGGATGACTTGTCTAGGCAGAAACTGCCTCAAAAGAGGCAGGATCCTGGGAAGTTTTCTATACCTTGTACCATAGGCACCATGACCTTCAAGAAGGCCTTGTGTGACTTAGGGTCAAGTGTAAACCTCATGCCCCTCTCTGTAATGGAGAAATTAGGGATCTTTGAGGTGCAAGCTGCAAGAATCTCATTAGAGATGGCAGACAATTCAAGAAAACAAGCTCATGGACTTGTAAAGAATGTTTTGGTGAAGATTGAAGACCATTACATCCCTACTGACTTCATAGTCCTAGAGACTGGGAAGTGCATGGATGAATCCATCATCCTTGGCAGACCCTTCCTAGCCACAGCAAAGGCTGTGATTGATGTTGACAGAGGAGAGTTAATCATTCAAGTGAATGAAAAATCCTTGGTGTTTAAGGCCCAAGGAAATCCCTCTGTCATCATGGAGAGGAAGCATGAAGAGCTTCTCTCAAAACAGAGCCAAACAGAGCCCCCACAGTCAAACTCTAAGAATGGTGTTGGGAGGCTACAACCAAACTCTAAGTTTGGTGTTGAAACCCCACATTCAAACTCTAAGTTTGGTGTTGGGAGGGTTCAACACGGTTCTGAGCATTTCTGAGGCTCCATGAGAGTCCTCTGTCAAGCTAATGACATTAAAGAAGCGCTTGTTGGGAGGCAACCCAATGTTTTATAATTAATTATTTTCTTTTGTTATTTTATCTTTTTTTTGTAGGTTGATGATCATAAGAAGTCACAAAAACAATGAAAAAAGCAAAAACAGAATGAAAAACAGGAAGAAAAACAGCACACCCTGGAGGAGAAGAAGCTGGCGTTCAAACGCCAGTAATGCTAGCTGTTGGGCGTTTAACGCCCAGTCTGGCACCCTTCTGGGCGTTTAACGCCAGAAAGGGGCACCAGACTGGCGTTAAACACCAGTAAAGGGCAAGAACCTGGCGTTAAACGCCAGGAATGGGCACCAGCCCGGCGTTTAACGCCAGAAATGGCTCAAAACGTGATTTTGAGCAACATTTGGTGCAGGGATGACTTTTCCTTGACACTACAGGATCTGTGGACCCCACAGGACCCTACCATCACTCTCTCTCTTCTTCCCCCATTCACCAATCACCTCAACACCTCTTTCCCAAAAACCCTTCACCTATCAAATCCCATCTTTCTCTTCACCATTCACATCCATCCTTCATAAATCCCCACCAACCTCACCCTTCAAATTCAAACCACTTTCCCTCCCAAACCCACCCATAATGGCCGAACCTTTACCCCCCTTTTCTCCTATAAATACCCTTCTTCAACTCTTCAATTTCACACAACCTAAACACCACTTCTCCCCCTCTTTGGCCGAACACACTACCATCTCCCTTCTTCCTCATTTCTTCTTCTTCTACTCTCTTCTTTCTTCTTTTGCTCGAGGACGAGCAAACATTTTAAGTTTGGTGTGGTAAAAGCGTTGCTTTTTCATTTTTCCATAACCATTTATGGCATCCAAGGCCGGAGAAACCTCTAAAAAGAGGAAAGGGAAGGCAAAAGCTTCCACCTCCGAGTCGTGAGAGATGGATAGATTCCTCTCAAGGGTGCATCAAGACCACTTCTATGAAGTTGTGGCCTTGAAGAAGGTGATCTCCGAGGTCCCCTTTTCACTCAAAAAGGGTGAATATCCAGAGATCCGCCATGAGATCCGAAGAAGAGGTTGGGAAGTTCTTACCAACCCCATTCAACAAGTCGGAATCTTGATGGTTCAAGAGTTCTATGCCAATGCATGGATCACAAAGAACCATGACCAAAGTGTGAACCCGAATCCAAAGAATTATCTCACTATGGTTCGGGGGAAATACTTGGATTTTAGTCCGGAGAGTGTGAGGGTGGCGTTCAACTTGCCTATGATGCAAGGAGATTAGCATCCTTACACTAGAAGGGTCAACTTTGATCAAAGGTTGGACCAAGTCCTCACAACCATATGTGAAGAGGGCGCACAATGGAAGCAAGATTCAAGAGGAAAGCCGGTCCAATTGAGAAGGCATGACCTCAAGCCCGTGGCTAGAGGATGGTTAGAGTTCATACAACGCTCAATCATCCCCACTAGCAACCGGTCCGAAGTTACCATAGACCGGGCCATCATGATCCATAGTATCATGATTGGAGAAGAAATAGAGGTTCATGAGGTTATAGCCCAAGAACTCTATAAGGTGGCGGACAAGACCTCCACCTTGGCAAGGTTAGCCTTTCCTCATCTCATTTGTCACCTCTGTTATTCAGTTGGAGTTGACATAGAGGGAGACATTCCCATTGATGAGGACAAGCCCATCACCAAGAAAAGGATGGAGTACACAAGAGATCTCACTCATCATGAGATCCCTGAGATTCCTCAAGGGATGAATTTTCCTCCACAAAACTATTGGGAGCAACTAAACACCTCCCTAGGAGAACTGAGTTCCAACATGGGACAACTAAGGGTGGAGCATCAAGAACACTCCATCATCCTTCATGAAATTAGAGAAGACCAAAGAATCATGAGGGAGGAGCAACAAAGACAAGGAAGAGACATTGAGGAGCTCAAACACTCCATAGGATCTTCAAGAGGAAGAAAGAGCCGCCATCACTAAGGTGGACCCGTTCTTTGATTTCCTTGTTATTTGTTCTTCTGTTTTTCGAATTTTAATGCTTATGTTTATCCATGTTTGTGTCTTATGATCATTAGTATCTTAGTGTCTATGCCTTAAAGTTATGAATGTCCTATGAATCCATCACCTCTCTTAATAAAAACGTGCTTAATTGAAAAGGAAAGAATTGCATGAATTTTGAATTTTATAATAGTTTAATTATTTGATGTGGTGGCAATATTTTTGTTCTCTGAATGTATGCTTAAACAGTGCCTATGTCTTTTGAATTTGTGGTTCATGAATGTTGGCTCTTGAAAGAATGATGAAAAAGGAGACATGTTACTGAGGATCTGAAAAATCAATAAAATGATTCTTGAAGCAAGAAAAAGCATTGCAAAAACGAAAAAAAAAAGCAAATGAAAAAAAAAACCGAAAAAAAAAAGGAAAGAGAAAAAGAAAGAAAAAGAAAGAATAAAGTTGTGATCCAAGGCAAATAAGAGTGTGCTTAAGAACCCTGGACACCTCTAATTGGGGACTTTAGCAAAGCTGAGTCACAATCTAAAAAAGGTTCACCCAATTATGTGTCTGTGGCATGTATGTATCCGGTGGTAATACTGGAAGACAGAGTGCTTTGGGCCACAGCCAAGACTCAATAAATAGCTATGTTCAAGAATCATCATACTTTACTAGGAGAATCACTAACACTATCTGGATTCTGAGTTCCTAAAGAAGCCAATCATTCTGAATTACAAGGGATAGAGTGAGATGCCAAAACTGTTCAGAGGCAAAAAGTAAAAGCCCCGCTCATCTAATTAATACTGATCTTCACAGATGTTTTTGGAATTCATTGCATATTCTCTTCTTTTTATCTTATTTGATTTTCAGTTGCTTGAGGACAAGCAACAATTTAAGTTTGGTGTTGTGATGAGCGGATAATTTGTATACTTTTTGGCATTGTTTTTAGTATGTTTTTAGTATGATCTAGTTAGTTTTTAGTATATTTTTATTAGTTTTTAGTTAAAATTCACTTTTCTGGACTTTACTATGAGTTTGTGTGTTTTTCTGTGATTTCAGGTATTTTCTGGCTGAAATTGAGGGACCTGAGCAAAAATCTGATTCTGAGACTCAAAAGGACTGCAGATGCTGTTGGATTCTGACTTCCCTGCACTCGAAGTGGATTTTCTGGAGCTACAGAAGCCCAATTGGCGCGCTCTCAACGGCGTTGGAAAGTAGACATCCTGGGCTTTCCAGCAATATAATAGTCCATACTTTGCCCAAGATTTGATGGCCCAAACCGGCGTTCAAAGTCACCTCAAGAAATCCCAGCGTTAAACGCTGGAACTGGCACCCAAATGGGAGTTAAACGCCCAAACTGGCACCAAAGCTGGCGTTTAACTCCAAGAAGAGTCTCTACACGAAATTGCTTCATTGCTCAGCCCAAACACACACCAAGTGGGCCCGGAAGAGGATTTTTATGTCATTTACTCATTTCTGTACACCCTAGGCTACTAGTTTCTTATAAGTAGGACCTTTTACTATTGTATAAAAAATCTTTTGATCACTTTAGATCTCTAGATCATCTTTGGACATTTTAGTTCTTAGATCATTGGGAGGCTGGCCATTCGGCCATGCCTAGACCTTATGCTTATGTATTTTCAACGGTGGAGTTTCTACACACCATAGATTAAGGTGTGGAGCTCTGCTGTACCTCGAGTATTAATGCAATTACTATTGTTCTTCCATTCAATTCCACTTGTTCTTTTACCAAGATATCACTTGTTCTTCAACATGATGAAGGTGATGATTGACGCCCATCACCATTCTCACCCATGAACAAGGTGACTGACAACCATTCTTGTTCTACAAGCATCTGAGGCTTAGTGAATATCTCTTGGATTCCTGATTGCACGATGCATGGTTGATCGCCTGACAACCGAGTGCTCGCCTGACAAACGAGCCAGCCATTCTGTAAGATCAGAGTCTTCGTGGTATAGGCAAGAACTGATGGCAGCATTCAAGAGAATCCGGAAGGTCTAACCTTGTCTGTGGTATTCTGAGTAGGATCCAATGACTGAATGACTGTGACGTGCTTCAAACCTGTAACCTACTGGGCGTTAGTGACAGACGCAAAAGAGTTATTCTATTCCGGTAGGGGAGGGAACCGAACCGGTGATTGGCCGTACTGTGACAGAGTATTGAGCATTAGCTTTCACTGCGAGGATGGGAGGTAGCTGCTGACAACAGTGAGACCCTATACGAGCTTGCCATGGAAAGGAGTAAGAAGGGTTGGATGAAGACAGTAGGAAAGCAGAGAGACGGAAGGGAAGGCATCTTCATGCGCTTATCTGAAGTTCCTACCAATGAGTTACATAAGTATCACTATCTTTATCTTTTATGTTATTTTCGTTCATCACCATATATATCTGAGTTTGCCTGACTAAGATTTACAAGATGACCATAGCTTGCTTCAATACTAACAATCTCCGTGGGATCGACCCTTACTCACGTAAGGTTTATTACTTGGACGACCCAGTGCACTTGCTGGTTAGTTGTGCGAAGTTGTGTAATGCCATGGTATTGAGCGCACCAAGTTTTTGGAGCCATTACCAGGGATTATGAGAGTTGTGAAAAAGTATAGTTCACAATTTCGCGCACCAGGAGGGCAGGGCAATGTGCCAAAGATGAGGTCCCACGTTCGATACTCGGTGGAGGCATATGTTGCTTCTTTTCCTTGGTTTTCTTGGCACCAAAGTAAGGCCTAGTTCCTTGCTTCCTTATGGTGCCGTGTTCGATCCTGGGAGATTGAAAACAAGCTTGTGAGTAGCGCTCTCCCACTCCCCCTTGCTCATGAGTTCGAACCTTGTGGCAAGCATTGGTAGGCTTTTTCCTTAAATTTATTTCTTTGATGAGCCCGATATTGCTCTTGAGGAGGGCAGGGCAGAGTTTTTGCTCTCCTTGATCCTTAGCATCAAATTGTGCTCCACCCTTGTTGTGGGCAGGGCAGTGTTGCCTCTCAAAGCTTGGTTCATTATGTTGCCCTCCTGGAGGGCAGTGTGCCCTTGTGGAGGGCAATGTTTGCTTCCTCCATTCCATGCGCCACACTTCTTGTCTCTTGGGCCACGCTTTCTTAAGCCACGCTTCCTCTTTTCTTCTTTTCTTCACCTTCAAATAATCAAAACAACCAATCAAAGTATCACTAAATTCACAAGGCTTATAAATCAATTAAAAATCAATTAAATTTAGCTTAAACCTCATGAGTTAGCATCAATTTAATGGTGGTTGTTTGATTTAGAAAAGTTATGCATTTTCATTCCAAATCACTTACTTAGGATGCAAGAAAGTGCATAAAGACTAGTAAAACAAGTGAAATTAGCTTGAAAAATGGGTATATGATGACCTGTCATCACAACACCAAACTTAATTCTTGCTTGTCCCCAAGGAAGCATCAAAACTAAGAGAAAATGAAATGAACAAGAAAAGAAAACATATCCTTATTAGGCATATAGCAGAACTTGATTCATGGAGTTTTTATGCAGACAATGATAACTCAATTATTGTTGCTGTTACATAATATACATTTTTCCTCAAAGGCTTACTAAACTTGCTGTTAAGGTTTATTCTTTCTTTGCTCCCTTGCTAACTTTTCTTTTCTCATGTTGCTTATTATTCTTTTGGAGGCTTGGTGTCTAATGTTGCAGTAGTAGCCTTTGGCTTTATTTTTGCTCAACATCTTTCCACCACAGACACATGGCTCACTATTTCTTCCTAGGATCATTGATGCCCAGCATCTCTTTGGATAACTAAATGTTCTGTATCTAGGTTGCTCTTTATTGTGGACTTTCAATTGGTCATCCCAAATCAGTTGATCTAAGTGACCGGGTTTTGAAATACCCCTCAGAATTTACTTATCCAAGCATATCCTAGTACAAGAACACCACAGGCATGTGTCCTAGGGTCCAAGCTATTGGTGTCCAGCCTTTATTCTTTGTTTTTCTTGCCACATTGGCTTTTTCTTCTTCCTTTTCTTTCTGTTTTTTTTTGTTCTCAAGGGCTTTTTCTTTACTAATAAGAACCTTTACAACAGCAAGCTAGCTCACACTTCAATGAAAATAATACTATGCAGCAATTATTTCATGAGTTATGCATTTAATCAAACACATATACCACCATTAACTTCAATTCTACTTATGCAACATTGGATATTTACTTTTCAATTCAAACAATTCTCTTTTATTCAAGCATATGGGAAACAAAACAAAATTCAGCCAGGTGATGGATGACAAGCATTATGCAGATTAGCATACTTAATCAAACAACTTCACTTGCAACTAGATAAACACTTTAGCAGGATATATAATGGTTCCCATGTTCAAAATAATACACAGCAGCAAGGATTAAGTTTAGATACAACCTTTGAAGTTGCAGCCCTTTGATTCTTCCTTCTGTTGTGTTTTCTTTGAGTTAAGATGCACAATATCTTCAATTGTTGACTCATGTCCTGCATAATTCTCAAAGTTGCTTGTTTCTCAAGCCCCTTAAGTGTATGGTTAGTTTGCATAAATTGAGTGTGGCTCTTGGATTTATTTTGGTGTGAGAACACCAAACTTAATTACTTGCCACTTCTTCTGATGCAACTAGTTAACCATATGTGAAACCTTGTGTTCTTGCTAAAGGTTATGGGATTAAAGCTAAAAAGCAGTTAAATAGTTGAATAATTTGTTCGATTGCTTGGAGCTAGCATTATGCAAGAGGTGAGAATGTGCTTTTAAATGAGATTTTTGGTGGAACACCAAACTTAGAATCTTTCATTCTCCCTTAAGTTATTTTGGTGTGCAACACCAAACTTAGCTCCTTGCAATGCATACCAATTATTCAACATTTTTATTGAAAAAGCTATGAAAAGAAAACTACCTCAGGTTGGGTTGCCTCCCAACAAGCGCTTCTTTATTGTCACTAGCTTGACATTTTCCATTCTGCTGATCATGAAAGTTAAAAATCACAGTGCCTTAGCTTGTCTTTCTTCACTGTGAACTTCCTTCCGGTTTCCTCTTTGATGACCTCTATGAATTCCTGTGGAAGGATCTTAGTCACGATGTAGTGATCAGACAACTGTGGGGACACCTTCATGGTTCGAATGTTTATCATTACTCTGTCCCCTAGTGAAAATTTTCTAGTGGGGATTTTCTGCTTTTCTTTAATTCTATCCTCTGTCTCTCCTTGTAAGAATTTCTTGTTGTGTTTTTCTTGGCTGGTACTTTCTTTGTCCAAGGTTTTTTTACTTTCCTCTATGATCCTCTTCCATCCTTCCTTCTTTGTAGCATCTTCGTTGTTAGTTGGTTTGTCTTCAGTGGCTCTGGGGAGAGTATTTGCCTTCTTCTCACCCATTTCTGCAAAGTGCTTCGCCAGTTGAGCTATCTGCTCCTCAATTCTTCTGGTTGACATCTCTTGGTTCTTTGTCACCTCCTCTTGGTGTTTCATCATTCTCTCTATTAAGGTCTCCAAGTTAGTGATCCTTTGAGAGTCTTGTGAGATTGGTCGGGTGTGAGATGTTAAAGGTTGGAAGGGTGGGTGTTGTGGGGGCATGTAGTGGTTATTGTTACCATAATGGTATTTTTGCTGGTTTGTGAAGTTGGGGTTGTTGTAATGGCAGTTCCTTGGTTCGTGAATTTGGTACTCGGTCCTTCTCCAGTTTGAATGAGTCTGGAAGTGTATGTTTTGTGAGTATTGGCTTTGATTGGCATTGGTGGATGAGTGATGTTGGTTGTTTGTGGTCATGGATTTGCCCTGGTTGAAACTTCCTTGTTCTTGATGTTGAGACTCCCCCATTCTTAGATAAGAATGGGGCCTCCATGGTGGAAATTGGGCATTCACTGCAGCAGACTGCAGGCAATCAACTTTTCTATCTCTCAGCTCCAGATGTTGCTGTGTGTGATGGTGCCTTTGTTTGTTCAGGTTCATGAATGCATTCATTCCTTCAAGATTCATCACTTCTTTTTCTGAAATAGCATTCTGTGGTTTCTCGAATGAGTGTTGGTTGGTGACTCCTTTGTCATTGAAATTTGCAATTCCTTGGGCAGTTGTTGTTGCTTTGAGTAGGCCATCTGAGAAGTAGTCCACTGCTTTTCTTGTTTCTGGGGTTAGTCCTTCATAAAAAGCTCAGAAACCCACTTTATCAGTTGCTTTCTTGTATCTTTCCCAGGCCTTGAAGAGTGGTTCTTCTTCTCCTTGTGTGAATAGATGTTCCCCCTCTTTCAGCTTGATGATCTGTCTGGATGAGGAGAATTTGGCCAGAAATTTGGTGACCAAATCATCCCAACTAGTGATACTTCCTTGGGGAAAAGTTTCAAACCATTGTGCAGCTTCACCCTTTAATGAGAAAGGGAATAACAAGATCTTATAAGTGTCATGATCTAGACCATCAGTTTTGACAGCATCACAAGTCCTCAGAAAAGTGGATATATGCTGTTGAGGATCTTCCAATGGATTTCCGTCATAAGAACAATTGTTCTTGATTAGTGTAATGAGTGGTGGCTTCATGTCATGATACTCTTCGTCTGTAGAGACTTCCTTTCCTGTGGCATGCAAACAATCAGGAGGAACAAACAGCAGCACTCTTGAGAATTGAGTATAGTTAGTTGAGATAAACTCTCAAACAGTTAGTGAGTTGATAGAGGCAAATTCTCGAACAGTTAGTGTGTTAGTTAAAAATAAAGAAAAATTGCTTGATCTAGATCTCCACTTCACGTAATCATTGTCAATCTATTTCAATCCCCGGCAACGGCGCCAAAAACTTGATGTGTGGAAAATGATCCAACACAAAACTCACCGACAAGTGTACCGGGTCGCATCAAGTAATAAAACTCACGGGAGTGAGGTCGATCCCACAGAGATTGAAGGATTGAGCAATTTTAGTTTAGTGGTTGATTTAGTCAAGCGAATCAAGTATTGGTTGAGTGATTTTGTATCCAACAGTAAGTAAATGACAGAAAATGTAAAGGGGAAGGGAAGAATTGCAGAAATTAAAGGAAACTGAAAGTAAAAGAGCTGAATCTTAAAGAGCAAGAAATTAAATGAATGAAACTTAAAGTGCAAGAAATGTAAATTGCAGTAACTTAAAGTGCAAGAAATATAAATTGCAGTAATGAAAAGGGATTTGAGGACTGGGATTCAAGCAAGGGAAATTAAATTGCAATAATTATCAATGTAAAAGATGATTTGAATTCTGTTAGATCTCAACAGAAAAGGAAATTAAACTGCAGCAGGGGTTCACAGAAGAACCAAAAGGAAAATGGGATCTCAGGACTCCAGAGACTAGATAGCAAAGTCTAGATCTCAATTGCCTTCCCAGATCCAAATTCACAAAGCAATTAACACGAAATTAAAGAGGAAGCAGTAAAGGAAATGTAATTGAACTTAATTATGCAGAAGAGGAATTAAAGAGATCTTGAATGGAGATTGAGACAGAAATTCCTCAATTCTTCACACCCAAGACTCAAACAAGAAAAGTAAAAATGCTCAAGCAAGAACGAGGAAGAAGAGAGATCAATTCTTCTCCCTAATTCCTTGAAATCTCAGTTCCTAGCTCTCAATGAAGTCTCCAAATTTTAAAATCAAAAGAAGCTTTCAATTCAAAAGTGAAAAGTCCTAAGAAAAGCTCTCTAATTACATCAAACTATCTCCTATTTATACACTTTCTATTCTTGGATTTTGGAATTTGGATGGGCTTTTGATTTGGTGAAGAAATGAATTTAATTGGATTTTTTTAATCCAATTTCAGCCCATGAAGAAGTAGCTCCCAAGAGGCTGCCCTGCCCTTGTGGAGGGCAGGGCAGGAATTGGTGTGTGCGGCCCTTGTTGCGTGCGTGTTGGGTGTGTGTGGTGCTGCAGGATGCTGCCCTGCCCTTGTGGAGGGCAGGGCAGAATTTTGTTGGTGCGCCAGATTCTGCACGCGCGTGTGTGCTTGCTGGCCGAGACTCCTTGGTGCGCCAATCTTGTGCGCTGGCCGTGCATCAGAAAAATGCTGCCCTGCCCTTGTGGAGGGCAGGGCATTGTGCCAAAGATGAGGTCCCACGTTCGATACTCGGTAGAGGCATATGTTGTTTCTTTTCCTTGGGTTTCTTAGCACCAAAGTAAGGCCTAGTTCCTTGCTTCCTTATGGTGCCGTGTTCGATCCTGGGAGATTGAAAACAAGCTTGTGAGTAGCGCTCTCCCACTCCCCCTTGCTCATGAGTTCGAACCTTGTGGCAAGCATTGGTAGGCTTTTTCCTTAAATTTATTTCTTTGATGAGCCCGATATTGCTCTTGAGGAGGGCAGGGCAGAGTTTTTGCTCTCCTTGATCCTTAGCATCAAATTGTGCTCCGCCCTTGTTATGGGCAGGGCAGTGTTGCCTCTCAAAGCTTGGTTCATTTTGTTTCCCTCCTGGAGGGCAGTGTGCCCTTGTGGAGGGCAATGTTTGCTTCCTCCCTTCCATGCGCCACACTTCTTGTCTCTTGGGCCACGCTTTCTTAAGCCACGCTTCCTCTTTTCTTCTTTTCTTCACCTTCAAATAATCAAAACAATCAATCAAAGTATCACTAAATTCACAAGGCTTATAAATCAATTAAAAATCAATTAAATTTAGCTTAAACCTCATGAGTTAGCATCAATTTAATGGTGGTTGTTTGATTTAGAGAAGTTATGCATTTTCATTCCAAATCACTTACTTAGGATGCAAGAAAGTGCATAAAGACTAGTAAAACAAGTGAAATTAGCTTGAAAAATGGGTATATGATGACCTGTCATCACCTCCCTCCTCTTTGCTCCACCCCTCTGACTTCATGTGCCTTTCTCTTCTCCTTTTTCAGGCTGGCCACCAGAACGGGTAAGGAGAAAGCTTCTACAACGAGCAACAGCTGAGGAATCACAACACCCGCCCACCTGTACTTCTCAGCATGCACCGAGGACGGTGCAATCTTTAAGTGTGGGGAGGTCGATACCGATCTCCATGGGTTAGTACTTTCTTGTCTCAACACCAATATTTAAATTTTCTTTGTAGATTAGTTGTTGCATTTGCATGTTTAATTGTTTTTGTGCATATTTTACTACTTGGTTAAAGTAATATTCTTCTTTTTCAAGAAATTTTTATAGTATTTCACTAATTTGAATAAAACTTTTTGAAAAACTTGTATGAAAGAAATATTATTTTGAAACATAGTTTAAAGCTCGAACACACAAAACCAGTGAGATCTTGAGCCTATTTGATTGGTTGCATTTTATCAACCAATATTTTATTTTTGGTGTGTGTTTCTCTCTCTAAAATCGTGATCGTTGTCTTGCTTAATTCTATATTTCCATTATTTAATGTATGCATACACTTATATGATTGAGGCCTTGTTTCACTGAGCTTACATACCCATATGGCCTTAACCTTTTCATTATCTATTGCAAACCAATTTTGAGCCTATTTTACCCCTTTTGTTCTTTATTTTAGCACATCATTAACTCTAAGCGAAAAACAATAATGTCCTTAATTTGAATCCTTAGTTAGCTTAGACTAGTGAGAATGCTTATGAATTAAGTGTGGGGAAGAGTGGGTTTGGAAACAATTGGTTTGAGAATTGAGTATGTTAGAATTTTCTGAAAATGTGAAAGAATGTTGAGAATATGTTCATGCATTCAATACTTTAATCATATGCAAAAAAAAAGGAAACATAAAGGAGAAAAAGAAAAGAAAAAGAGCAAATAATAAAAGGGGACAAAATGCCCCAAAGTAAGTGGTGAAAGCAATGCATATGAGTTGTACTTGAAATTAGAATGTATGAATATGTGGAAAACATAGTTAATGGACAGTTGGGTTTGTATTATGATTACATGGATTGTTTAAGTTAGGTGGGAAATTTTTAAGTTAATTAAGGATTCAGATTTTTAGTCCACTTGGCCAAATACAATCCTACCTTGACCTTAACCCCATTACAACCCTTAAAAGACCTCTTGATATGTGTATTTGTGCATTAAATTTATGTTGATTGTTAGATGAAGAGCAAGCCTTAGAAAGCAAGGTTAGTAGAGAATTGAGAGAATCGAACCTAAAACACTTGAGTGATTAAGAGTGATATACACTACTAAGTGAGGGTTCGATGCTCGATTCTTTGTTCCCGACTTTCATGAGCTATTTTCTTCTACAAGTCTATTTGTACTTCATTTTTATGATTTGAATTAGTGAAATCCAGTTCATATTTATTCTTGGGGATTTATTTGCTTTCAACCAAGTAAGTAGAAACATTTTTCATGTAGTTGCATTCATAGGTTGCATTTCATGCATTCTACCATTCCTCTTCATTCCTTTATAGTTTCTCTTGAGCTTAACATGAGGACATGCTAGTGTTTAAGTGTGGGGAGGTTGATAAACCCATATTTCATGAGTTCTTTTGTGCTTAATTTGAGTGATTTATATAATCCTTCACCTATTTATTCACAATAATTGCATGGTTTTACTTTCCCTTCCTTATTATGTCATATTGTGAAAAACATGTTTCCTAAGCTTCGAAAATTAATTATTTTAATTACTTTTATTTCCATTCGATGCCGTGATTAGTATGTTGAGTAATTTCAGATTTTCTAAGGCAGAATGAGTTAAAGGATGAAAAAGGAAACATACTAAAAGGAAAGGAGAAAGCAAAACGGAGCTTTAAGGAAACTGGTATCCACGCGATCGCATGGACAACGCGATCGCGTGCCAAGCACGAATCAGCAGCGACGCGGCCGCATGACTGACGCGACCGCGTGCCTTAAGCAGAACGTACATGACATGGTCGCATGACTGACGCGACCACGTGGCAAGGAAAAGCTCCGAATGACGCGACCGTGTGACCCACGCGGATGCGTGACAGAGGCCACGCACCAGAAATTGCAGAAAATGCTCATAACGAGTTTTGAGACCCTTTTTGGCCCAAATCCAAGTCCAGAAGGCATAGACCAGAGGCTATAAAGTGGGGGAATGCATCCATTCATAAAGAGGCCTCTCATAATTTACTTTTCATGTTTTAAATGTAGTTTTGGAGAGAGAAGTTCTCTCCTCTTTCTCTCTCTTAGGATTTAGGTAGTATTTTTAGAAATTAGGATTTAGGACTTCTCTTAGCTTTCTAGAGTGACTCTCAATCCCAGGTTTAATATTCCTTTTTACTATTTAATTTTTCTTTTATATTTTGATTACTCTGAAGCCTTTATTATGTTTGATTGATGTTGCCCAATTGGCTGTTGATGACATTTTTATTTAATGATAATTGAGGTATTTTCAGTTTATAATTATTCTCTTTGAATTAAGTTGCCATTGCTTCCCATCTAAGGATATTTTTATTATTCCAGCAATTTTATTTTTTTTCCCTTTTGGTTCTGATTAAGAATTTAGTAACTCAACAGTTATTATACTCAACGTAATTAATAATCGTTATCTTGCTAATTGAGCTGAACCTAAATAATCCCAACCTTTTCTTAGGAAATAATTAGGACTCAAAAGGTCAATTTAACTAGTCCCTTTGACTTTCCTTTGCCCTGGTAAAGGTTGACCAAGTGGAGTTTAGATTCAACTTTATTATAGTTGAGAGAGACAACTAAGTTAGACCTCTAAATTCTCTTATCTTGCCAAAAGTTGTTTTACAGTTATTTATTTATTTTTAATTGCCATTTACTTTACTTGTCATTTAAATCACTTGCTTCTCACCTTCTAAACCCCGATTACAACCTTTATAACCAATAATAAGAACATATTTCCTCGCAGTTCCTTGAGAAGACGACCCGAGGTTTGAATACTCGGTTAACAATTTCTAAAGGGGTTTGTTACTTGTGACACCCAAAACGTTTGCATGAAAGGACTTTTGAAGGTTTAGAAACTATACTTGCAACGAGGATTTATCCGCAAATTTCTAGACCACGCAAAAGTTTCTCTCATCAACGAGCAAACCTTTTAAGTTTGGTGTGGTAAAAGCATTGCTTTTTGTTTTTCCATAACCATTTATGGCATCCAAGGCCGGAGAAACCTCTAGAAAGAGGAAAGGGAAGGCAAAAGCTTTCACCTCCGAGTCATGGGAGATGGAGAGATTCATCTCAAGGGTGCATCAAGACCACTTCTATGAAGTTGTGGCCTTGAAGAAGGTGATCCCCGAGGTCCCTTTCAAACTCAAAAAGAGTGAATATCCGGAGATCCGACATGAGATTCGAAGAAGAGGTTGAGAAGTTCTTACCAACCCTATTCAACAAGTCGGAATCTTGATGGTTCAAGAGTTCTATGCCAATGCATGGATCACCAAGAACCATGATCAAAGTGTGAACCCGGACCCAAAGAATTGGCTTACAATGGTTCGGGGGAAATACTTAGATTTTAGTCCGGAAAATATAAGGTTGGCATTCAACTTGCCCATGATGCAAGGAGATGAACACCCTTACACTAGAAGGGTCAACTTTGATCAAAGGTTGGACCAAGTCCTCATAGACATTTGTGAAGAGGGCGCTCAATGGAAGAGAGATTCAAGAGGGAAGCCGGTTCAATTGAGAAGGCATGACCTCAAGCCCGTAGCTAGGGGATGGTTGGAGTTTATCCAACGCTCAATCATTCCCACTAGCAACCGGTCTGAAGTTACTCTAGACCGGGCCATCATGATTCATAGCATCATGAATGGAGAAGAAGTAGAAGTTCATGAGGTTATAGCCCAAGAACTTTATAAGGTGGCGGACAAGTCCTCTACCTTAGCAAGGTTAGCCTTTCCTCATCTCATTTGTCATCTCTGTTATTCAGTTGGAATTGACATAGAGGGAGACACCCCCATTGATGAGGACAAGCCCATCACTAAGAAAAGGATGGAGTAAACAAGAGATCCCACTCATCATGAAATCCCTGAGATACCTCAAGAGATGCACTTTCCTCCACAAAACTATTGGGAGCAAATCAACACCTCCCTAGGAGAATTGAGTTCCAACATGGGACAACTAAGGGTGGAGCACCAAGAACATTCCATCCTCCTCCATGAAATTAGAGAAGATCAAAGAATCATGAGAGAGGAGCAATAAAGGCAAGGAAGAGACATTGAGGAGCTCAAGCACTCCATAAGATCTTCAAGAGGAAGAACAAGCCACCATCACTAAGGTGGACCCGTTCTTTAATTTTCTTGTTCTTTATTTTCTTGTTTTTCGAATTTTATGCTTATGTTTATCCATGTTTGTGTCTTATGATCATTAGTGTCTTAGTGTCTATGCCTTAAAGTTATGAATGTCCTATGAATCCATCACCTTTCTTAAATGAAAAATGTTCTTAATTGGAAAAGAGAAGAATTGCATGAATTTTGAATTTTATAACAGATTAATTATTTTGATGTGGTGGCAATACTTTTGTTTTCTGAATGTATGCTTAAACAGTGCATATGTCTTTTGAATTTGTTGTTCATGAATGATTGGCTCTTGAAAGAATGATGAAAAAGGAGACATGTTACTGAGGATCTGAAAAATCATAAAAATGATTCTTGAAGCAAGAAAAAGCAGTGAATTCAAAAAAAAAAGAGGAAAAAGAGAGAAAAACGAAAAAAAAAGAAGAAGAAAAAGAAAAAGAAAAAAATAATAAAGTTGTGATCCAAGGCAAAAAGAGTGTGCTTAAGAACCCTGGACACCTCTAATTGGGGACTCTAGCAAAGCTGAGTCACAATCTGAAAAGGTTCACCCAATTATGTGTCTGTGGCATGTATGTATCCGGTGGTAATACTGGAAGACAAAGTGCTTTGGGCCACGGCCAAGACTCATAAAGTAGCTGTGTTCAAGAATCATCATACTTAACTAGGAGAATCAATAACACTATCTGGATTCTGAGTTCCTATAGAAGCCAATCATTCTGAATTTCAAAGGATAGAGTGAGATGCCAAAACTGTTCAGAGGCAAAAAGCTAAAAGCCCCGCTCATCTAATTAATACTGATTTTCATAGATGTTTTTGGAATTCATTGCATATTCTCTTCTCTTTATCTTATTTGATTTTCAGTTGCTTGGGGACAAGCAACAATTTAAGTTTGGTGTTGTGATGAGAGGATAATTTATACGCTTTTTGGCATTGTTTTTAGTATGTTTTTAGTATGTTTTAGTTAGTTTTTAGTATATTTTTATTAGTTTTTAATTAAAATTCACTTTTCTGGACTTTACTATGAGTTTGTGTGTTTTTTTGTGATTTCAGGTATTTTCTGGCTGAAATTGAGGGACCTGAGCAAAAATCTGATTCAGAGACTGAAAAGGACTGCAGATGCTGTTGGATTCTGACCTCCCTGCACTCGAAAATGCTTCAATGCTCAGCCCAAGCACACACCAAGTGGGCCCGGAAGTGGATTTTTATGTCATTTACTCATTTCTGTAAACCCTAGGCTACTAGTTCTCTACATATAGGACCTTTTGCTATTGTATTTTTATCTTGGTTTTTCTGGTTCCCTCTCTGGGGCCGAAGCCAATGATCACTTTTGTTCTTATGTATTTTCAACGGTGGAGTTTCTACACACCATAGATTAAGGTGTAGAGCTCTGCTGTACCTCGAGTATTAATGCAATTACTATTGTTCTTCTATTCAATTCAGCTTGTTCTTATTCCAAGATATTCATTCGCACTCAAGAACTTGATGAATGTGATGATTATGTGACGCTCATCATCATTCTCACTTATGAATGCGTGCCTGACAACCACTCCCGTTCTACAAGCAAACAAGGCTTGAATGTTTATCTCTTGGATTCCTTAATCGGAATCTTCGTGGTATAAGCTAGAATTGATGGCGGCATTCAAGAGAATCCGGAAGGTCTAAACCTTGTCTGTGGTATTCTGAGTAGGATTCAATGATTGAATGACTGTGATGAGCTTCAAACTCCTGAAGGCTGGGCGTTAGTGACAGACGCAAAAGAATCAATGGATTCTATTCCAACCTGATTGAGAACCGACAGATGATTAGCCGTGCCGTGACAGGGTGCGTTGAACATTTTCACTGAGAGGACGGGACTGTAGCCACTGACAACGGTGATGCCCAACATACAGCTTGCCATGGAAAGGAGTAAGAAGGATTGGATGTAGATAGTAGGAAAGCAGAGAGACGGAAGGGACAAAGCATCTCCATACGCTTATCTGAAATTCTCACCAATGAAATACATAAGTATCTCTATATTTATTCTATGCGTTATTCATATATCATCCATAACCATTTGAATCTGCCTGACTGAGATTTACAAGGTGACCATAGCTTGCTTCATACCAACAATCTCCATGGGATCGACCCTTACTCGCGTGAGGTTTATTACTTGGACGACCCAGTGCACTTGCTGGTTAGTTGTGCGAAGTTGTGAAATTATGTTTATACCATGGTATTGAGTACCAAGTTTTTGAATTCATTACCGGGGATTATTTGAGTTGTGAAAAGTAGAGATCACAATTTCGTGCACCAATTATCAACTGTATTTCTATGTTTCTTGATGCCGCTTTTCTATTACTCTCAATGTATGCTTGTTTATTTTACCTTATCATCCGCAACAGAAAAAAAAAGTTACTCGTAAAATTGGCATCGCTCTAACAAGGAACAGGCTCATATATAAAATAATAGTTAATAATTAGGAAGGATAAGTTAGTAACACTTAGCTTCTTGTATGACCATGGCATACTTGGAGTTGGGTCATTACAAAGAGCATGTGGAGCCGCCTCAACATGAGATCCCTGAGATACCTCAAGGGATGTATTTTCCTCCTCAAAGCTATTGGGATTAATGGCATACTTCTGTAGGAGAATTAAGCTCGAACATGAATCAGTTGAGGATGGAGCATTAAGAGCATTCCACCATCCTCAATGAAATTAGAGAAGATCAAAGAGCTACGAGGGAAGAACAACAAAGACAAGGGCGTGACATTGAAGTCATCAAGCACTCCGTTGGATCCTCTAGAGGAAGTGGTAGTCGCTATCACTAAGGTGGTCCCGTTCCATCACCCATTGCCTTTATTTTTCTGTTTTCCATTATGTATTATTGTCTGTTCTCGTGTTCTTATTGCATGATCATTTCTATCTATGTCTTAAAGTTATAAAATGTTCCATATATCCCTCTATATGCTTGTGGTGTAAAGGTGTCAAGTAAAAAGCTTGAGAGTGAGCAGTTAAAGTCGTGATCAAAAACAACAAGAGTGTGCTTAAGAACTCTGGACACCTCTATCTGGGATTTCTAGCAAAGCTAAATCACAATCTGAAAGGGTTCACCCAATTAAGTGTCTGTGGCATTTATGTATCCGGTGGTAATACTGGAAAGCAAAGTGCTTAGGGCCACGGCCAAGACTCTAAAAGCAGTGTTCAAGAATAAAAAAGAACTAAACTAGGAGAGTTAATAATATCATCTGGATTCTAAGTTCCTAAGGATGCCAACACTTCTAAGCTTCAATGGATAGTGAGATGCCAAAACTGTTCAAAACCAAAAAAATACTAAGTCCCACTCATCTAATTGAAACTGAGCTTCATTGAAAACTCTAAGATTTATTGTATCTTATTCTTCTTTTTATCCTACTTTGTTTTTAGTTGCTTGGGGACAAGCAACAGTTTAAGTTTGGTGTTGTGATGAGCGGATATTTTATACGCTTTTTGGCATCATTTTCATATAGTTTTTGTTATGTTTTATTTAAGTTTTATTATATTTTCATAACCTTTAGTGTAAAACTCACATTTATGGATTCTACTTTGAGTTTTTGTATTTTTATGCAATTTCAGATATTTTCTGGCTGGAATTGAGGTGCTAGAGCAAGAGTCAGATTCAAAGGCAGAGAAAGCACTGTAGATGCTGTCAGGATCTGACCTCTGTGCACTCGAAGGAGCTTTTCTGGAGCTACACAAGTCTAAATAGCACGCTCTCAACGGCTATGGAAAGCTAACATCCAAGACTTTCCCGAAATATATAATAGCCTATACTTTGCTTCGGAATTGAAGGCCTAAAATTGGCATTCAACGTCAGCCACTTACCCCCCCTCTGGCGCCAATGCCCACAAGGGAGTAGCCAGCATCCAACGCCCACAAAGGTGTCCCAGGCAGGCGTTCAATGCCCAAGAAGCCTCCTAACATGTGGGAGACACTAAAGCTCAGCTTAAACACTCACCAAGTGGGCACTAGAAGTGGATTTTTGCACTACAAGCCTAAGCCTATCGTATTTTTGTAATCCCTAGTTATTAGATTAGTATATATAGGAGAAGATCACCCATGTTTAGGATATTCTTCCTTATCCATTATTTTTGAATGCTATTTTGTATAGTATGAGTTTCTAAACCTCCTAGGTTAAGGCTAGGAGCTCTACTAAGTTTTATGAATGAATAAAACTACTATTGTTCTATCTCAATTCGTGTTTAATTCTCTATTCTAAGATGTATCTTCGTTCTTCATCCTTATGAATGCGTTGAACCAGCACAAGGTTATCTCATTCTATATGGGTTCAAAGTGAGTCTTTCATCAGACAATGATGAACCACTAGCTTGATTATACATCTCTTAGACAGCTAATCCGTGTCTTCGTTGGGGACTTCTCGAGACAATAGTTCAGCCGAGGTATAGAGAGATTGGAGTTTTTGTGGTAGAGGCTAGAACCAAAGGCGTAACATTCTCTGATCAGGAAGATTCTACCTTGTCTGTGGCGTTTTAAGTAGGATCATCAAGGGGAATGAACTGCAGGAGCTTCACCCTCAATCAGACTGGATCCGCACTAACCCTGGGGTTCAGCACTGGAGGAGAATTGGCGACCTCTCAAGAAAGGCGTTGATCACTTATAGCCTTCCATAAAAGAAGTCATTCATAGTTGGAGTAGACAGTAGGACTGAATTGATCTAGAAGAGTAAAGCATCTCTGAAACCTTACTTATCTTTTTATCATTGTTTTCGCCATCAACTGAGTAACGTTATCTTTATTTTACTTTTATGTGCTTTAAACAAACAAACAACTTTTCTATCCGCCTGACTAAGATCTACAAGATAACTATAGCTTGATTCAAATCACAATCCTCGTGGGATCGACCTTGACTCATTCATGTATTACTTGGACGACCCAGTGCACTTACTGGTTCAGTTGTGCGAAGTTTAATTCCGTGCACCACTCACCCATCATAAACCTCAAATAATTAATGAATAGTTAGCTAATAAATTAATTAATTTTCAAAGAAATTACAAAACTAAATTTTATAATTTAATGATGTAAAAATATTTAGAATAGAAATTAAAACACTAATTCTAAAAGTTTTGGCCCAAAGTTAGGCCAACTGGCCAAACTGGGCCCGAATTGGCCCCGTGGCCCAACCCATGTAAGCCTTGCTTCATCCCCCTTTCCCATTCTGAAATTAGCCTCCCATGCTGAAAGAAGAAAGGAGAAGGATAGAACCAAAACCCCTATCACCCCGAAGTTTCAATCTTCAATAACTTTTTATCCGAAGCTCCGATGGATGAGCCATCTGAGGCCACACGTTCTTCTCAGAATTCTCTACAATTCTATTCAAACAAAGTGGTAAGAAACTATAAATTCTGTGCCTGATTCTCCCTTTGCATTTTTGTGAATTTGGGTTTTTGTATTGAGAGATTTGGTGATTTTGATGGTTTAGAGGTACTCTAGTGTTGGATAATTGTTGAATTTTACCTCAATCTTCAACGAGTAAGGTAAAGAAACTCTAAACCCTTGTGGTTTGTCCGATTATGTGAACCCTAGTTATTAATTTAGTGAATTTCATGGAATTAAATTGAATTTATGCTGAATTAGAGATTGAATTGGTGAATTGGAGCACTTAAAATCAAGCTTTGGTGGCTGTTTTGACTTGGAATCTTAAGAGGAAAGAGGTTTCTAAGGTGTTTTTGGCTTAGGGAGGAATCGGCCAACGTATAGTTTTGGTTTCTTGTATTTAATATATAATGTCGCATGAAAACATAGGCTAATTGACAATGGGATAAGCTTGGATTGAATTTGGTTGTTGATGTGATTAGTGAAAATGTGTATGAGTTTGGTGGGTTAAATGTGTATATGTATATAATGTATGATGATGTAAATTGAAGAGGATATGTGTTGGAATGAGGGTGAAGTTGCAAAATGTGTATATATGTGTTATGATGAATTGAGTTTGGTGTGGTGTGTGTTTGGATTGATGAATTTAGTGGGTTATATATATTTGTATCTATGCCGAGTAAGGTGAATGGATGTATGTATATATAGGTGAGGTATGGTGAAAATTAATGAATACATATATATATATATATATATATATATATATATATATATATATATATATTGAGAATTTGTTAATGAAGAGGATGGATAAATTGCAATTGGTCTAATTAGGTTTAGGTATGGTATAGAAGTGCTTTGGGATTGATTTTGGTACGAGGGGTTTGGTTTGTTTGGAAGGTTTTGAAAAATTAGAGGTTTTCAAGTTTTTGCTAAAAACTGAATTTTTGACCAACTTCGCCAGGGCATAACATGGCTTCCGAACCCCCAAATTTTGTAAAACTTATCTTGAACGAAAATTAGATCCGTGAAGTTTGTATTGTTTGAAGAACGGACTAAAAATAATTTTCAACGAAAAAGTTATGCACGTTAGAAGTTAGGTGTAAAAAATTAATTTTTATGAACACAGCAGCTTTTTGCCAATTCTGTAGCCCATTCGTACGCAGACATGCATGCGATGTGGACCCTGGGCTCTTCCCAGATGTCCCATGTACGCAGACAAAGGTTGCGTATGCGAGAATGGAGGATTTCACACTTTCGCGTACGCGGAAGGCATGCGTACGCGGAACCTTGTTTTGGCTGAAAATTATTATTTTGAGTTTTAAAACCATTCCTCTAGCTCTTCAAACCTTGGTAACTACTATTAAAGACCCGAAGGCTAGGTTTTAGATTATGGAAAAATAGTGAAATTATTGAGGAAGTTAAATTCAAGTTGAAGGAGGTCTGTGAATAAAAGAGATCAATTAATGAAGTACGAAAATATTGAATGTGGTATGAGATTGAATCTGATTGAGAAAGAGACTCTAGGTAAGAGGCAGTGGCGGTGTCCACTTCTCTGGGTAAGAGTTGAGATACCGGGTAAGATACAATGGTGTTGTTCACTTGCTTTAGGTAAGAGATGAGGAAGAAGAATGATTGAAAGTGATTATAAGGATAATGATTATGAATGTGAAGTGTGAACGCATATTCTGTTTTGTTTTTGTTGCATTATTTTCTCTATGTTTGTAAAGTGTGTCGGGCACTTTATCCTATAAGTGTGACGGACATTATATCCCAAGAGTGTAGCGGGCACTATATTCCAAGAGTGTGGGAGCAATTTACCCTGGGAAGTGTGTCGGGCACAATATCTCATGAGTGTGGCAGGCACTATATCCCAAGAGCGTGGAGGGCATTATATCCCAAGAGTGTGGGAAACTTTATCCCAGAAAATGTGGTGGACACTATATTCTATGATTAAGGCGGGCACTATATCCCAAGAGTGTGACGGGCATGGTGCACAGAATTGTGAATCACACTTTCCACAACTCGTACCACTAACCAGCAAGTGCACTGGGTCGTCCAAGTAATACCTTACGTGAGTAAGGGTCGATCCCACGGAGATTGCCGGCTTGAAGCAAGCTATGGTTATCTTATAACTCTTAGTCAGGAGATTAATAATAAAAAGAGTTTTGTTTGTAATAAAATAAAAGAACATAAAATAAATGATACTTGTTATTCAGTAACGGAGAACAGGTTGAGGTTTCGGAGATGCTCTACCCTCTGTGTTTCTGCTTTCCTACTGCCTTTATCTTCAAACACGCATGGCTCCTTCTATGGCAAGCTTTATGTTGGTGGATCACCGTTGTCAATGGCTACCATCCGTCCTCTCGGTGAAAACATATCCGGCTACAATTTTCACGGCAGGGCTAATCATCTGTTGGTCCTCACTTGTGTTGGAATAAGATCCATTGATCCTTTTGCACACTGTCACTGTGCCCAACAGTCACGAGTTTGAAGCTCGTCACAGTCATCCCTTCCTAGATCCTACTCAGAATATCACAGATAAGGTTTAGACTTTCTGAATCTCAAGAATTCTGCCAATTGGTTCTAGCCTCTACCACGAAGATTCTGGTCTCACGGATTCAAATGCTCTGTTGTCAGGAGAGGTAATCAAGCTCGTGAATCAGGAGTCCAAGAGATACACACTCAAGCTGTTGCCCAATGACTACGTTGAGCTCAGATAGAACAGAAGTGGTTGTCAGGCACGCGTTCATAAATTTGGGAATGATGATGAGTGTCACGAATCATCACATTCACCATAGTGAAGTACGAGTGAATATCTTAGAACAGAAACAAGCATGATTGAATAGAAACAGTAGTAATTTCATTAAGTCATCAAGCCACAGCAGAGCTCCTCACCCCCAACCATGGGGTTTAGAGACTCATGCCATCAAAGATATAATAATGAATGTAAAAATGTCATAAGGTACAAAATAAATCTCTAAAAGTAGTTTTTAAACTAAACTAGTAACCTAGGTTTACAGAGAATGAGTAACTAGATGCAGAGAGTGCAGAAATCCACTTCCAGGGCCCACTTGGTGAGTGTTTGGGCTGAGCTTCCTAGCTTTCACATGCATAGGATGTTCTTGGAGTTAAACGCCAGCTTTGGTACCAGTTCTGGCATTTTACGCCAGAAAATGGTCTCTGGATGGCGTTTGCACGCCAATTTGGGCCATTAAATCTCGAGCAAAGTATGGACTATTAAATATTATTGGAAAGCCCAAGATGTCTACTTTCTAACGCAATTAAGAGTGCACCAATTGGGTTTCTGTAGCTACTTCGAGTGCAGGGAGGTCAGAATCCAACAGCATCTTCAATCCTTTCTCAGCCTTTGAATCAGATTTTTGCTCAGGTCCCTCAATTTTAGCCAGAAAATACCTGAAATTACAGAAAAACACAAACTCATAGTAAAGCCCAGAAATGTGATTTTTGGATAAAAACTAATAAAAATATAATGAAAAGTAACTAAATATACTAAAAAATACCTAAAAATAATGCCAAAAAGGGTATAAATTATCCGCTCATCACAACACCGAACTTAAATTGTTGCTTGTCCCCAAGCAACTAAAAACAAAATAGGATAAAAAGAAGAGAATATACAATAAATTTCAAAAACATCAATGAAGATTAGTTTTAATTAGATGAGCGGGACTAGTGGCTTTTTGCTTCTGAACAGTTTTGGCATCTCACTTTATCCTGTGAAGTTCAGAATGATTGGCATCCATAGGAACTCAGAATTCAGATAGTGTTATTGATTCTCGTAGTTCAGTATGTTGATTATTGAATACAGCTACTTTATGAGTCTTGGCCGTGACCTTAAGCATTTTATTTTCCAGTATTACGACCGGATACATAAATGCCAGAGACACATAACTGGGTGAACCTTTTCAGATTGTGACTCAGCTTTGCTAGAGTCCCCAGTTAGAGGTGCCCAGAGCTCTTAAGCACACTCTTTTTGCTTTGGACCACGACTTTAACCGCTCAATCTCAAGCTTTTCGCTTGACACCTTCACGCCACAAGCACATGGTTAGGGACAGCTTGGTTTAGCTGCTTAGGCCAGGATTTTATTCCTTTGGGCCCTCCTATCCATTAATGCTCAAAGCCTTGGAACCTTTTTACCCTTGCCTTTTAGTTTAAAGGGTTACTGGCTTTTTCTGCTTGTTTTTTTCTTTTTCTTTCTTTTTCTTTTATTTTTCGCCACTTTTTTTTACATATATTTTTTTCACTGCTTTTTCTTGCTTCAAGAATCAATTTTATCATTTTTCAGATTATCAATAACATGTCTCCTTTTTCATTATTCTTTCAAGAGCCAACAATTTTAACATTCATAAACTCCAATATAAAAAATATACACTGTTCAAGCATCATTTAGAAAAAAAAAGTATTGTCACCACATCAAAATAATTAAACTATTTTCAAGATAGAATTCGAATATCATGTACTTCTTGTTCTTTTGCAAATAAAAATATTTTTTCATTTAAGAAAGGTGAAAGAGTCATGGACATTCATAGCTTTAAGACATAGACACTAGACACTAATGATCATGTAGTAAAGACATAAACATAGTCAAAACATAAAGCATAAAAACTGAAAACAGAAAAGAAAATAAACAAGGAGATTAAGGAACGGGTCCACCTTAGTGATGATGGCTTCTTCTTCCTCTTCCTTGCCTTTGTTGCTCCTCCTCTTAGAGGTTTCTCCGGCCTTAGGTGCCATTTAGTGGTTATAGAAAGCAAAAAATTGAGCTTTTCCACACCAAACTTAAAAGCTTTGCTCGTCCTCGAGCAAAATAAGATAGAAGGGAGTAGAAGAATGATGCAATTAATTTTAGAAACTTATTACTGTATACTAGAAAAATTAAAAAGAGATGAAAAAAATTTGAAAAGATATGTATGTTTTGAAAATATTTGGATGGAATATGAAAAAAATTGAAAAGTGTGAAAAAAGAATTGGAAAGATTATGAATTTTTGAAAATAGAAATTGAAAGATGAACGTTTAAAATATGTTTGATGCAAAAAATTGTGAATTAAAACATGAAAAATTGAAAAAATCGAATTGGAAACAAAATTACATCCCTTGTGTCATCCTGGTGTTGAACTCCCAGAATGCTATCTATTCTGGTGTTTAACGCCCACTTGACTGCCTCTTTGGGCGTTTAACGCCCAACCAAATACCCTGGCTGGCGTTAAACGCCAGGAATCCTTCTTTACTAGGCGTTTTTCTGAACGCCCAGAATGCTGCCATTTCTGGCGTTAAATTCCCAAATGCTGCCCATTCTGGCGTTTAATGCCCAGAATGCTGCCTGGATGGGCGTTAAACACCCATTCTGCGATCCTTACTGGTGTTTAAATGCCAGTAAGCCTGTCTTCCAGGGTGTGCTATTTTTGATGCTATTTTCTATTTCACTTTAATTCTGCAGCTGTTTTTGTGTCTCTACATGATCATCAACCTAAAGAAAACATAAACTAACAATGGAAAATGAAATGAAAAATTAATTAACATAGATAAATAAGATTGGGTTGCCTCATAATAAGCGCTTCTTTAGTCTTTAACTGGACTTTTACTGAGCTTTTACTTTAGTCTCAGTTTTGAGCACTCTTGCTCAACATTGCCTTCAAGATAATGTTTGATTCTCTATCCATCAACAATTAACCTTTTGTTAGAATCAATATCTTGTAGCTCTACATAACCATATGGTGACACATTTGTAATCACATATGGTCCCTTCCACCGGGATTTCAATTTCCCAGGGAACAATCTGAGCCTAGAGTTAAACAGCAGAACCTTCTATCCTGCCTTAAAGACTCTAGATGACAGCTTCTTGTCATGCCACATTTTTGCTTTCTCCTTGTAAATTTTAGCATTTTTGAAAGCATTGAGTCTGAACCCTTCCAGCTCATTCAACTAGAGTAATCTTTTCTCTTCAGCTACCTTAGCATTAAGGTTTAGGAACCTGGTTGCCCAGTAGGCCTTGTGTTCCAGTTCCATTGGCAGATGACAGGCTTTTCCATACACCAACTGGTATGGAGAGGTCCCTATAGGAGTCTTGAATGCGGTTCTGTAAGCCTATAGAGCATCATCTAGACCTCTTGCCAAATCCTTTCTACGGGTACTTATAGGCTGTTCTAGGATTCGTTTTAGTTCTCTATTTGAGACTTCAGCCTGCCCATTTGTCTGTGGATGATATGGAGTGGCCACTTTAAGGTTAATTCCATATCAAACCAGAGCAGAGTCAAGCTGTTTATTATAGAAATGAGTGCCTCCATCATTGATTAATATCCTAGGGACACCGAACTTGCTGAAGATATGCTTCTGGAGGAACTTCATCACTGTCTTAGTATCATTAGTGGGTGTTGCAATTGCCTCTACCCATTTAGATACATAATCTACTGCCACCAGAATATAAGTGTTTGAGTATGATGGTGGGAAAGGCCCCATAAAGTCAATACCCCATACATCAAACAACTCAATCTCTAAGATCCCTTGCTGAGGCATGGCATAACTATGAGGCAGATTACCAGCTCTCTGGCAACTGTCACAGTTACGTACAAACTCTCGGGAGTCTCTATAGAGGGTAGGCCAGTAGAAGCCACATTGGAGAACCTTGGTGGCTGTTCGCTCACCTCCAAAATGTCCTCCATACTATGATCCATGGCAGTGCCATAAGATCTTCTATGCCTCTTCTCTAGGCACACATCTATGGATCATTCTGTCTGCACACCTCTTAAAGAGATATGGTTCATCCCACAAGTAATACTTTGCATCAGAAATTAATTTTTTTGTTTGCTGCTTAGTGTACTCCTTAGGTATGAATCTCACAGCTTTATAGTTTGCAATGTCTGCAAATCACGGTACTTCCTGAATGGCAAAGAGTTACTCATCCGAAAAGGTTTCAGAGATCTCAGTAGGAGAAAAGGATGCTCCTGCTACTGGTTCTATTCAGGACCGGTGATCAGCTACTTGGTTCTCTGTCCCTTTTTGTCTTTTATTTCTATATCAAACTCTTGCAGAAGCAACACCTATCTTATGAGTCTGGGTTTTGAATCCTGCTTTGTGAGGAGATATTTTAGAGCAGCATGGTCAGTGTACACAATCACTTTTGATCCCACTAAATAAGATCTGAACTTATCAATGGCATAAACCACTGCAAGTAACTCTTCTTCTGTGGTTGTGTAATTCTTCTGTGCGTCATTCAGAACACCGCTAGCATAGTAAATAATGTGCAGAAGCTTGTTATGCCTCTGTCCCAATACTGCACCAATGGCATGGTCACGGCATCACACATTAGTTCGAATGGTAATGTCCAGTCTGGTGTAGAAATGACTGATGCTGTGACGAACTTAGCTTTCAAAGTTTCAAATGCCTGCAGACACTCTGTGTCAAAGACAAATGGCATGTCACTAGCTAGCATATTGCTCAGAGGTATTGCAATTTTTGAAAAATCCTTTATAAACCTCCTATAGAATCCTGCATGCCCCAGAAAGCTTCGGATTCCCTTGACATTGGTGAGTGATGGTAATTTTTCAATTACCTCTACCTTAGCTTGATCCATTTCTATTCCTTTGTTCGAAATTTTGTGCCCAAGGACAATTTCTTCAGTCACCATAAAGTGACATTTCTCTCAGTTTAAAACCAGGTTAGTCTCTTGGCACCTTTTCAGAACAAGTGCTAGATAGTCAAGACAGGAGCTGAATGAGTCTCCAAATACTGAGAAGTCATCCATGAAGACTTCCAGAAATTTCTCTACTATATCAGAGAAGATGGAGAGCATGCATCTCTGAAAGGTTGCAGGTGCATTGCATAGACCAAATGGCATCCTTCTATAGGCAAATATTCCAGATGAACATGTGAATGCTGTTTTCTCTTGGTCTTGGGGATCTACTGCAATTTGGTTGTAACCTGAATAGCCGTCCAAAAAGCAGTAGTATTCATGACCTACTAGTCTCTCTAGCATCTGGTCTATGAATGGTAAAGGAAAATGATCCTTCGTGGTGACTGTATTGAGCCTTCTGTAGTCAATACACATATTTGTAATTGTTCTTGTAGGAACCAGTTCATTTTTTTCATTATGAACCACTGTCATGCCTCCCTTCTTGGGGACAACTTGGACAGGGCTCACCCAGGGGCTATCAAAAATAGGATAAATAATTCCAGCCTCTAGTAACTTAGTGATCTCTTTCTGTACTACCTCTTTCATGGCTAGATTCAGCCGCCTCTGTGGTTGAACCACTGGCTTTGCATCATCCTCCAACAGGATCTTGTGCATGCATCTTGCTAGGCTAATGCCCTTAAGATCACTTATGGACCACCCAAGAGCTGTCTTGTGTGTCTTTAGCACCTGAATTAGTGCTTTCTCTTCCTGTGGCTTTAAAGCAGAGCTTATGATCACGGGAAAAGTGTCATCTTCTCCTAGAAATGCATATTTTAGGGATGGTGGTAGTGGTTTGAGCTCGGGTTTAGGAGGCTTATCCTCTTCCTGAGGAGTTTTCAGAGGTTCTTCTGTTCTCTCTGGTTCCTCCAGATCAGGCTGAACATCTTTAAAAATGTCCTCTAGCTCTGATTCGAGACTCTCAGTCATATTAACCTCTTCCACCAGGGAATCAATAATATCAGTGCTCAGGCAGTCTTTTGGTGTGTCTGGATGCTGTATAGCTTTGACAGCATTCAACTTAAACTCATCCTCATTAACTCTCAGGGTTATCTCCCCTTTTTGGATGTCAATAAGGGTTCGTCCAGTTGCGAGGAAAGGTCTTCCTAGAATGAGAGTTGTACTCTTGTTCTCCTCCATTTCCAGTACTACAAAGTCAGTAGGAAAGGCAAATGGCCCAACCTTGACAATCATGTCCTCAATTATGCCTGATGGGATTTTAATGGAGCCATCAGCAAGTTGGAGGCATATCCGGGTTGGTTTAACTTCATCAGTCAAACCAAGCTTTTTGATAGTGGATGCAGGTATTAGGTTGATACTTGCCCCAAGATCACACAGAGTTGTCTTGGTACAAGCATCCTCTAATGTGCATGGTATCATAAAGCTTCTGGGATCTTTAAGCTTCTCTGGTAAGCTTTCCAGAATGACTACACTACATTCTTCAGTGAGAAAAACTTTTTCAAGTTTTCTTCAATCCTTCTTATGACTTAAGATCTCTTTCATGAACTTTGCATAAGAGGGTATTTGCTCAAGTGCCTCTGCAAATGAAATCTTTATTTCAAGAGTCCTGAGATAGTCTACAAAGCGGGCAAATTGTTTATCCTATTCCGCTTGGCAGAGTTTCTGAGGATAAGACATCTTGGCTTTATATTCTTCAACCTTAGTTGCTACAGGTTTACTTCCTATAGAAGTGGTTGGAGAAGCCTGCCTAAAGGTGTTGTTATCAGCACTTGCAGGTGCCTGATCCCTTAGTGGCGTTTGAACGCCGGAATTGGGGGCTGCATAGGCGTTTAACGCCAGATTGCCAGCCTTTTCTGGCGTTTGGAGGTCAGAACTGGCCATCCCTTGGGCGTTTAATGCTAACTGTCCACCCTTTTCTAGCGTTTGAACGCCAGAATCATTCCTCTCTGGGCTCTTACTATCCTCAGAGGGATTTTGGGTAGTGGTTTGGTTATCCTCTATCAGTTGTTCCTTTCTTAGTTTTCTGCTGCCTTGAGTTGATACATTCAATGTCTTCCCACTCCTTAATTGAATAGCTGATGTCTTGCCTGATTCAATTGTGCTTCCATATTCTTGTTAGCATTTTTAGTGTCTTGGAGCATCTCTTTAAATTCTGCTAGCTGTTTTGTTATAATAAGTAATTACGGATTGAGTTCAACAACTTATTCTTGAGGACTAAGTTTAGTGGATACTGCTTTAGCCTCTTCTTTCATGGAGGACTGATAAACCACTATTTTATAGTTTATCTTGTGCTAATTTGAGTAGTTTCTATCAAGTCTTTGCTCATTATTCATATAAATTGCATGGTTTTATAATTCCTTCCTTATTCCTTAATATATGTGAAAATATGTTTCCTAGACCATAAAATTATTAATTTTAATTATCCTTTATTACCATTCGATGCCGTGATCTGTGTGTTAAGTATTTTCAAGATTTATAGGGAAGGAATGGCTTAGAAAACAGGAAGGAAACATGCAAAAGTGGAAGGAACGCGCAAAAATGAAGTTTTGAAGGAAATGGCAGCGACGCGCACACATGGACGATACGGACGCGTGACTCGCGCAGAATCCAAGCGACGCGCACGCGTAGATGACGCGTATGCATGCCTAGCACAAAGCACGAGCAATCCGTACACGTGACTGACGTGTACACGTGACAAGAAAAACTTCCAAATGACGCGCACGCGTGACCCACGCGCACGCGTGACCCACGCGCACGCGTGACCCACGCGCACGCGTCATTTGGATGCCACATGCAGAAAGTTGCAGAAAACGTTCCCAGCGATTTCTGGACCCCTTTTTGGCCCAAATCCAAGCCCAGAAAACACAAATTAGAGGCTATAAAGTTGGGAAATGCATCCATTCATTGGAGAACATTGAAACAACATTCATTATTCATAATTTAGATTTTAGATGTAGTTTTCTAGAGAGAGAGGCTCTCTCCTCTCTCTTAGTTTTTAGGATTTAAGATTTCTCTTATGTTAGGTTTACTTCTTCTTCATTCCAGGTTCAATGTTCCTTTACTTTGGTTTCTCTTCTATTTTTATTTATTCTATTACTTTGATTTATGAATTCTCATGTTAGATTTGATTTTATATTTAATATAATTTGAGGTATTTCAGATTTATGATTGCTTTTTTTTATTTATGTTATGGATGCTTTTAATTTAATTTAAATTTCTTCTCCCTTTGCTTTGGTTGAGTAATTGGTGACACTTGAGTTATCAAACTCATCTGTGATAAACGAAATTTTGTATGTCGATATATAATTCAGTAGTGAATACAATCGTGAGTATAGTCTAATCGACACTCGAATCTCACATCAAACAATTCTACAATCTACAATCGAAAGTTTTAATCCCGAGTCGTCCTCCCTTGGACTTACATTAGAGTGCTCATTATTGCTTAGGAAGTCAAAGTCTTTTGTGGTTTTTGAGAGTTGGTATGAAAGTGCAAGCTAACAAAGATTAAACAACAAACAAATAATATTAAAGAACTTAGCCAAGGATGAGCATTGGAAGTTCCATCACCATAGCTTCCATCAATTATGATAATAATTGAGTCTTGCTTCACTTAGTTGACCCCAAATTATGGAGGAGATTCAAGTGAAAGTAACTAGCTTGGGTTACAAGTCCCAGCTTCACCCTAGGTTATGCTAGCTTTAGTGCACTCCAAGTCAATTAGTGATACGTAAAAATTTAGAATTCACGTACAACCGGCAAGTATACCGGGTCGCATCAAGTAATAAAACTCACCAAGAGTGAGGTCGATCCCACGGAGATTGGTAGATTAAGCAATTTTAGTTAAATGGTATATTTAGTCAAGCAAACATGGTTTTGAATTCATGAGAATTGATTTTTGAATGTACTTACAGAAAATTAAATGACAAGGAATTTAAAGAACTAGAATAAAGGAAGAAAATGAAAGTAAATAGCTGAAAATTAAAGTGCAAGAAACTTAAATGACATGGAAAGTAAATTGCAAGAAAGTAAATGTTGCAGAATTTAGAGAGCAGAGGAATAGATTGCAGGAAGTAGGAAGCAGAATATAAGTGACAGAATGATAAATTGCAAGAAAGTAAAAGGGAATTGGGTAGTGGGTATTCAAAATAACTAAAGAACAAAAGAGATGAGATTTAATGATGGAGAGATCATTAGGGATCAGAGATGTAAATTATCATGGATTGACTTGGTTCAACTCCTTCTCAATCATGGGTATAGATCCATGGCAGATTGTGAATAATTGGATCCCAATCTCTTGGCAATCCAATTTCTCTCAACACAATCAATTGCCACTCTCGTGATCTAATTGGTCATGAGAAGAGGTGAAGCTCAATTTCTAATCCAACGCCACACAACTTCCAGGATCTCAACCAAGGGAGGTTACATCTCACATACCAACCCAAAGTGTATTGATCAAAGAAATCATGAAAGGATAACTCTAAACTGAATTCTATGGATTCTTTCTCAAGTTCACCATACAATTCATATAGATTCAATCCTTCTCTCAAATTTAATTGAATCTGTGAAGAACAAGAGTTTCCTCTTGGATGAACCACTTGAATTGAGAAAGAGAAGAATTGTTGTCAACACATTCAAATAAACAGAGCTCCTCCCCCTAATGAAGATGGGGTTTAGTGAATCATAGCTCTAAATTCAACAATAATTGCAAAGATAAACATTAAAATTGAATAGAAAAGAAATGAATAATGAAGAAGAAGAAGTTCTTTTAAAACTGAAATTTGAAAGTTGCAAGAAAGACAAAATAGCCTTTGGGTATATCCCCCAAAAGAGAAGAATGCTGTAAAAGTAAACTAAAAGTGCAAAGTAAGAGTCTCTAGGTGTGGGAGAAGAGTCCCCCAAGTACAAAATCCTACTCTATTTATACTACTTTTAAAGCTCATTTGGAGGTCCTCAATTGGGTTGGCAATGTGGGCTTTTCCATTGTTAAGTTCCTGGTCCAATGAAGGAAGAAGTTGCCTTTGAAAAGGGTGTAGAGAACAAGAGCCATTTCTTCATAGATTCTGGCCCAAAATGGGTGTTGCTGCCAATAACGCCAGTTCTATGCACGTTGGCAACGTGCAAGGAATTTCCTGGGCTTGGGCGTTCCCAGCCCAAATTGTTGCTAAGTGTTTTGGCCTTCTCTGAATTCAGTTTTGATGCCTAAAGTTGCCTCTTGTTCGAGCTTCAATTTCATGCTTCACTATCGACTATTATCCATGGTTGGAAAGCTCTGAATGTCAGCTTTCCAATGAAACTGGAAGCATTTCAATTGGATATCTATAGCTCAAGTTATGCTCCTTTGAAGAGGGGAAGGTCAGGCTGCCTGGGCTGGGCGTTTTTGGTGAACACGCCCATGATAACGCCTAGTGTTTTTGAGGCTCTAAATGTAGCTGGCTCTTGAATCTTCAAATGAACTCAAATCCCATGCTATGATATATGGATGGAAAGCTCTTGATGTCTATTTTCCAATGCAATTGGAATCATCTCATTTGGAGTTCTCTAGCTCAAGATATAAGTCATTGAAGAGAGAAAGGTCAGGCTGTCTGGGTGTTGTTGCCCAAGTTATTGGCAACAACGCCAGTGACAACGCCCACTGGAAGCTCTTGGGCGTTGGCAACGTGCTAGGGCATTGGCAACATGCTGGATGCTGCTCCTTTCCTCATCTTGGGCGTTGTTGCCCAAGTTACTGGCAACAACGCCAGTGACAACGCCCATTCCCCTGCTCCACTTCATTTTCCTTGTTTTTGGGGCTTAGAGTTTTCTCTGATTTGAGCTTCCATTTCATACCACATTATGAACTATTGTATAGCGTTGGAAAGCTCTTGATGTCAGCTTCTCAACACAATTGGAATCATGCCAATTGGATCCCTGTGGTTCAAGTTATTCATCCTTGAAGAGGGGAAGGTCAAGCTGCCAATTATGCTGGAGATTCATTAGTACGTTGCCAACTTGGTTTCCAAGTTGCCAACTTGCTATTCCTCCTTGTTCCAAGCTTTCCTTGCTCCATTGTCTTCTTGCTTCATCACCTAACATAAACCAAAGAATTTTCCTCAAAGTTTTGCCATCTTATGCAATAATATTTAGGAGAATCATTCACTTGAATTTGCATATAAACTTCTTGAATCATTTGCATAGATTATGCCAAATTTCACTTAGTTCTTGGTTTATGAATGCATGGAGGAAAACTCACAAAATTTCTTGTTTATTTCAAAGAAAGTGAATGAAACTAAGCAAAAACTAACTAAACTAACTAGTTAAAATGGCAAATATGCGAATGCATCACAACACCAAACTTAAACCTTGCTTGTCCTCAAGCAAGAAAAGAACTATGCACAAAGATTTCTTTTAATTGGAATGAGTTGAGGAATAGCTTGTAATACCTTGGTGAGTGAAGTGATTAAGTGATAATGGGGTGAACTCTGAATTATGTGTTCATGCAAGGGTCCCAGTGCTTATTAGTCCTTACATTTTGGAAGTCTTAGATCTTAGGACTTTCATTCAAATGATATCATGGAAATCTCTCTATAGGTAATCACCTTGAAGAAGCTCATAGTTTCTGTGTCTTGGCCTTGACTTTAAGTGTCATGTCTCAAAGCGTCTCTTTAGATAAGCTTTCAATCAATACTCCCAAACCAGTTGGTTTTAAGGTATTAGGTATTGAAACACCCCTTAGGATTTACTTGCTCAAGCCTCTCTCTTTGATACAATTCTACCACAAGCATTTAACTAGGATAGTAACTCTTTGAGTTCTCATTTATTTCTTTTTCTTCCTAGTAATTGATGCTCAAAGCCTTTTGCCATGTTCTTTTGTTTTTCTGTTTCTTTTGCTTTCTTTTTTTTTTTTTTGCTGCTTCTTGGATCAATAAATGTTTGAGATTCTCCATAATACTTCTTTGAACTTTGTTTCCTGCCTATGAGCTCCCATGCAAGTTTTCACAAACATGTAACCTCAATACACAATCATACAACTAGAACCACCACTTTTCTTAATCCTTTGCTTGCCTCAAAACAAATTTTTGACTCCTTTATCATTCTTTTTAAAGAGATGTTCTCTGTTTGCATTCTTATAGATATTGAGTGCAAGCAATTTCAAGAGTATGGTGTTATAATATATCAAACATCTTAGTTATTGAACTACAAAGAGGTTATACCAAGTAGATAAACAGGGGTACAATATCACTTTCAATCATAGCAGTTTGAATACAAGACAATCACTCAACAATACAACCTTTTGGAGTTTACTTGCTTTACTCCTTATCATCATCATTATTGGTCTTTATATCCCTTTTTGTCTCTTTGGTTGATGATGCTTAACCCTTCCCAAGATTGAAGTGACTGCCTACAATGAATTTTGGAAGTTGCTTGTCCCCAAGCACTTAAGAGATGGTTAGCATGCATGTATGCTTGTGATCTTCTAGATATAAATTGGTGTGAGGACACCAAACTTAGTTCCTTGCTTACTTTAATATGCAATAAAATGAATGCATGCAAGAAACATCAAGTGCTTCTATTAAGGAAATAAAATCTAAATTAAAAGTGGCAATTGTTAAGTAGTTTTTCTGATTGTTTGGAGCAAGTGACTAATCATGCAGAGGGTTAAAATGTGTCTTTAATGAAACTTTTTGGTGGAAGACCAAACTTAGCACCTCACATTCACCTCTAAATTCTGTTGGTGTGCAACACCAAACTTAGCTCCTTACAATGCAGATAAATATACTTAACTCTTTTATCGAATTAACTAAGAAAAGAAAACTACCTTTGGTTGGGTTGCCTCCCAACAAGCGCTTCTTTATCGTCATTAGCTTGACGGTTGTCCCCCTTTAGGAAGGATGATGATCATAGTGCCTTAATCCTTCCCCTCTCACCGTAAGCTTCCTTCCAGTATCATTCTTGACAATTTCCACATGTTCAAGTGAGAGGATTTTGTTAACTGTGTAATATCCAGAAAAATGTGGAGATGTTTCCATTGGTTGGTAGGTTAGCATCACTTTATCCCCTGGTGAGAAGCCTTCAGTAGGAATTTTATTGTTTCTCCATCCTCTTGGCACTTTCTTCTTGGGACTCTTTTCTTTTCCAGGAAGTAGTTCAAGTTTTGGAGCCTCAATTTTTGGAAGGTTCTTGCTAAGAGTCTCAAATGCAGGCTTTGGTTGTCGCTTCTCCTCTATTCTTTGAGCTTGTTGCAACACTTCCACCTTTTTCCTTTCTCCCCAGCATAAGCTTAGGTGTATTAGAAATGTCTCATCAGGTGCCTCTTTCAAGTTTGAATCTATGGAATCGATCTTCATACACCCTTCCTCTTGGGTAGAATCTTGCAAATTCTTGAAGACATGAAACACTATATGCTCATCATGCACCCTTAGCATTAATTCTCCTTTTTCGACATCTATCAATGCCTTGGCAGTAGCTAAGAAAGGTCTCCCTAGGATAATGGGTGTGTTGTCATCTTCCTCCATGTCTAGGATGACAAAGTCAACTGGGAGGAAAAATTTGTCCACCTTTACCAATACATTCTCCACAACCCCGAGTGCTTGCTGAATAGATTTGTCTGCCATTTGAAGGGCTATCTTTGTGGGTTTCAGTTCATGAATCTGAAGCTTCCTCATCAAAGATAGAGGCATCAGATTTATGCTTGCACCAAGGTCACAAAATGCTCTCTCAATCATCATGTTGCCTATTGTGCAGGGGATATGAAAGCTCCCTGGGTCTTTCATCTTCTTTGGCAACTTTTTCTGGATGATGGCACTACACTCCCTGGTCATTACAACCATTTGTCCCTCTTTCAAGGATCTTTTCTTTGTCAACAATTCCTTCATGAACTTAGCATATATGGGCATCTGTTCAAGTGCTTCAATGAAGGGGATGTTGATGTGTAGTGTCTTGAATATCTCTAAGAATTTGGAGTATTGCTTCTCTTTGTTCTCTCCCTTGAACCTTTGAGGGTATGGGAGCATTGGTTGCTATGCTTTCACTGCCTCTTTCTTAGTTGACTTATCACTTTGTATAGAGGTTTCTTGCTCTTGCTTTTGCTTTTTCACCTCTTCTTTTAAGCCTTCTTTGTTGTGCTCTTCCTGACTGATGGCTTCTGTTTCCACTCTCTTTCCACTTCTCAGGGTGATTGCTTTACACTCCTCCCATTTTATGGCTTTTCCTGTATCTCTTGGGTTGTCTTCAGTAGTACTAGGGAATGCTCGCTTCTCACCTAGCTCTGTGATATGTTTAGCCATTTGTCCCACTTGTCGCTCAAGGTTCTTTATAGTGGCATCATGTTCCTTTTGTCCCTTTATTAAGGTTTGAGTGCTTTGAGCAAGTACTTGTGTGGTTTGAGTAAGTGCTTGTAAGGTGGCTTCAAGATTGGAGATTCTGTTCTCATGATGGTCAATTGGGGGTATGATGGGGGCTGATTGTTGTTGGAAGTTATTGGGAGGATTAGTGTGGTAATTTTGTGAGTTGGATGTTGGTGAAGGAAAGTTGTTTTGGTGAGTTTGTGAATTATTATGAGGTGGTTGATATGTGTTTTGTGTTTTTCTATATTGGTTAGTGTTGGTGGCATGGTGATTTTGGTTGTTTGTGTTACGGGTGTGGTTGTGGTTATTGTTCTTTTGCCAATGGTTTTCACCCCACTTTAGGTTGGGATGATATTTCCAGGATGGGTTGTATGTATTATCATGAAATTCATCCTGAGAATTTGAAGTATTCTGTATGTACTGAACTTGTTCTTGTGGCTGTTCAACAGTGGTCCCTTCACCTTGGCCCCATTCAAGTGATGATTGATTTGTTGTGTTCACTGATGCTAGTTGGAGGCCATCCATTCTCTTTGTTATCATTTTCATTTGTTGCTGGATCTGTTGGTGCATTAATTTATTTTGTGCCAAGATAGCGTCAACACCTTCAAGCTCCATCACGCCTTTCTTTGGGGCTGGGTTATGTTGCCTATCTGATGAGTAATAGTACTGATTGTTTGCCACAATCTCAATGAAGTCTTGAGCCTCTTCAGCAGTTTTCATCATGTTGAGTGATCCTCCTGATGAGTAGTCTAGTCCCTTCCTTGCTTCTAAGTTTAAGCCTTCATAGAAATTTTGGAGTTTGACCCAATCACTAAACATGTCAGGTGGGCATCTTCTCATTAATGCTTTGTATCTCTCCCAGGCTTCATACAAAGATTCCCCTTCCATTTGCCTGAAAGTTTGAACTTCTGTCTTTAACTTGATGACTTTTTGAGGTGGGTAGAACTTTGCTAGAAATCTGCTCATCAGGTCATTCCAATTGTTGATGCTTTCTTTGGGGAATGACTCTAGCCATTGAGTGGCCTTGTCCCTCAAAGAGAATGGGAATAGCAGCAGTTTGTAGACATCTGGATGCACTCCATTTGTCTTCACTGTATTGCATATCCTCAGAAAGACAGACAAGTGTTGATTTGGGTCTTCAAGAGGTCCTCCTCCATAGGAGCAGTTGTTTTGTACTAAGGTGATGAGCTGAGGTTTCAACTCAAAATTGTGGGCATGAACATTTGGAGTGGCAATACTGCTCCCACAATGTTTTGGATCAGGGATGGTGTAAGAAGATAACACCTTTCTAGGTGGTCCATCATTGTTGTCGACCCCTCCAGGAGGATTGTGTATGTCGTCCTCCATGACTTGGTCTTTTCCCTCTGATTCCTCTTCACCAACTCTCCCCTTCCCTCTTTCTGCTCTCCTTATCCTTCGGAGGGTCCTCTCGTCTTCAGGATTAAGTCTATTAGCTCCTGACATACACAAACAAAACCAAAATCACAAGTGAGACACTCTATAACTAGAGTGGAATTGAAGTTAGTGAAACAAAGTGTCAAACAGTTAGTGGGCTAAGCAAAAATAAAAAAAATGCTTAATCTAAACTACCATTCACTTAATCATTGTCAATCTTTTCCAATCCCCGGCAACGGTGCTAAAAACTTGATACGTAAAAATTTAGAATTCACGTACAACCGGCAAGTATACCGGGTCACATCAAGTAATAAAACTCACCAAGAGTGAGGTCGATCCCACAGAGATTGGTAGATTAAGCAATTTTAGTTAAATGGTATATTTAGTCAAGCAAACATGGTTTTGAATTCATGAGAATTGATTTTTGAATGTACTTACAGAAAATTAAATGACAAGGAATTTAAAGAACTAGAATAAAGGAAGAAAATGAAAGTAAATAGCTGAAAATTAAAGTGCAAGAAACTTAAATGACATGGAAAGTAAATTGCAAGAAAGTAAATGTTGCAGAATTTAGAGAGCAGAGGAATAGATTGCAGGAAGTAGGAAGCAGAATATAAGTGACAGAATGATAAATTGCAAGAAAGTAAAAGGGAATTGGGTAGTGGGTATTCAAAATAACTAAAGAACAAAAGAGATGAGATTTAATGATGGAGAGATCATTAGGGATCAGAGATGTAAATTATCATGGATTGACTTGGTTCAACTCCTTCTCAATCATGGGTATAGATCCATGGTAGATTGTGAATAATTGGATCCCAATCTCTTGGCAATCCAATTTCTCTCAACACAATCAATTGCCACTCTCGTGATCTAATTGGTCATGAGAAGAGGTGAAGCTCAATTTCTAATCCAAAGCCACACAACTTCCAGGATCTCAACCAAGGGCGGTTACATCTCACATACCAACCCAAAGTATATTGATCAAAGAAATCATGAAAGGATAACTCTAAACTGAATTCTATGGATTCTTTCTCAAGTTCACCATACAATTCATATAGATTCAATCCTTCTCTCAAATTTAATTGAATCTGTGAAGAACAAGAGTTTTCTCTTGGATGAACCACTTGAATTGAGAAAGAGAAGAATTGTTGTCAACCCATTCAAATAAACAGAGCTCCTGCCCCTAATGAAGATGGGGTTTAGTGAATCATAGCTCTAAATTCAACAACAATTGCAAAGATAAACATTAAAATTGAATAGAGAAGAAATGAAGAATGAAGAAGAAGAAGTTCTTTTAAAACTGAAATTTGAAAGTTGCAAGAAAGACAAAATAGCCTTCGGGTATATCCCCCAAAAGAGATGAATGCTGTAAAAGTAAACTAAAAGTGCAAAGTAAGAGTCTCTAAGTGTGGGAGAAGAGTCCCCCAAGTACAAAATCCTACTCTATTTACACTACTCCTAAAGCTCATTTGGAGGTCCTCAATTGGGTTGGCAATGTGGGCTTTTCCATTGTTAAGTTCCTGGTCCAATGAAGGAAGAAGTTGCCTTTGAAAAGGGTGTAGAGAACAAGAGCCATTTCTTCATAGATTCTGGCCCAAAATATGTGTTGCTGCCAATAACGCCAGTTCTATGCATGTTGGCAACGTGCAAGGAATTTCCTGGGCTTGGGCGTTCCCAGCCCAAATTGTTGCTAAGTGTTTTGGCCTTCTCTGAATTCAGTTTTGATGCCTAAAGTTGCCTCTTGTTTGAGCTTTAATTTCATACTTCACTATGGACTATTATACATGGTTGGAAAGCTCTGAAAGTCAGCTTTCCAATGCAACTGAAAGCACCTCAATTGGATCTTTATAGCTCAAGTTATGCTCCTTTGAAGAGGGGAAGGTGAGGCAGCCTGGGCTGGGCGTTTTTGGTGAACACGCCCATGATAACGCCCAGTGTTTTTGAGGCTCTAAATGTAGCTGGCTCTTGAATCTTCAAATGAACTCCAATCCCATGCTATGATATATGGATGGAAAGCTCATGATGTCTATTTTCCAATGCAATTGGAATCATCTCATTTGGAGTTCTCTAGCTCAAGATATAAGTCATTGAAGAGAGAAAGGTCAGGCTGTCTGGGCATTGTTGCCCAAGTTATTGGCAACAACGCCAATGACAACGCCCACTGGAAGCTCTTGGGCATTGGCAACGTGCTGGATGCTGCTCCTTTCTTCATCTTGGGCGTTGTTGCCCAAGTTACTGGCAACAACGCCAGTGACAACGCCCATTCCCCTGCTCCACTTCATTTTCCTTGTTTTTGGGGCTTAGAGTTTCCTCTGATTTGAGCATCCATTTCATACCACATTATGGACTATTGTATAGCGTTGGAAAGCTCTTGATGTCAGCTTCTCAACATAATTGGAATCATGCCAATTGGATCCCTATGGTTCAAGTTATTTATCCTTGAAGAGGGGAAGGTCAAGCTGCCAATTATGCTGGAGATTCATTAGCACGTAGCCAACTTAGTTTCCAAGTTGCCAACTTGCTATTCCTCCTTGTTCCAAGCTTTCCTTGCTCCATTGTCTTCTTGCTTCATCACCTAACATAAACCAAAGAATTTTCCTCAAAGTTTTGCCATCTTATGCAATAATTTTCAAGAGAATCATTCACCTCAATTTGCATATAAACTTCTTGAATCATTTGCATAGATTATGCCAAATTTCACTTAGTTCTTGGTTTATGAATGCATGGAGGAAAACTCACAAAATTGCTTGTTTATTTCAAAGAAAGTGAATGAAACTAAGCTAAAACTAACTAAACTAACTAGTTAAAATGGCAAATATGCGAATGCATCAATTAGCAATTCTTAATTCTCAATCAACAATTGGCATCCACTATTCAAGTATCTCCAATAGTTCAATCCTTATGCCAAGTAAAAGAATTTTACTCCATGGCTAGTGTTATCATTTTATCAAACATTTGGTGTGAATTCATAAGAGACATTATGAAATTGAGATGAAGAGTTGAATTCAAGAGATCTAAATCACACAATCATCAACAATTGAACAATTACAAGTAAATGGATATGAAAATACCTCAATTCACTAGTCCAAATCCAAGTAACAAAGTTAAAGCTAGATCCAAAGTGAGAGGATCAAAAGAACACAAATTGAGAATAGGAGAAGAGTAGATCTACTACTTGCATCAAAGTAAAAGTAAATTACAATGGATCTCACCAAGAGAATCAAAGGAGAATTGCAATGGAGAATGAAATCCTAGAGAGGGGTTGGAGGTTATCTCTCTACCTAAAATGTAACCAACTCTAGGAAAATATCTTAGAAAAAGTAAAAATGAGTGAATCCCCCCAAACCCTTCAATCCTTGGCCTTCTTAAGCTTTTACAGCCAAAGCTCTACCCCAAAACAGGGTCTCTAACTGCCTCAACACTCTGGTCACGTGCTTTCTTAAAAAATCATGTGTGACCATCGGCGCGTACGCGCACAGTATGCACATCGCAATCCGTGCACAGGCGTAACGCGCGCGGGCGCATCCACGAGGATCATGGTCCAGCCGCTAAACGCGCCAGCTCGTAGCTTGGCTCCTGGCTTTGGCTCCTGGCGGCTCGAATCTGCACGGACGCGCCATGTGCCTACGCGCACCGCTACTGAAATTTCCAAAGCTCAATTTTTCCATGCTCCTTTCCTTTATGCGTGCTCCCAATCTCCCCTCCAAGTCATCCTTGCCCTATAAACTCTGAAACCACTTAACACACAGATCACAACATCGAATGATACTAAAGGAGGATTAAAAATATATCTAATTTAGTGCAAAGGAAGCATGTTTTCATCCATGAGGAAAAATTGGGAAAGGAACACAAAATCATGCATTTTCATATGAATAAGTGCGTAGGATCATTGATAAAACCCTCAAAATCTATACAAGATAAACCCTAAAAATGGGGTTTATCAAGATGATGATTGAAAATTGGAATTTGTTGATTGATTTGGATCCCTCTAAAGCTAGTCTTTCCATAGGAGTTGACTAGGACTTGTGGAATCAAATTGATTAGTCCACTTGACTTTCCTTTATTTAGTAAGGGTTAACTAAGTGGGAGCAATAAACAATTCTCATCACACCTTATAAGGATAACTAGGATGGGATTTCCAGTTCTTATACCTTGCAATAGTTTTCATAATAATTAATTTACTTTATTGTTAATTTATTTCCTTGTTCCCTATTTCAAAAACCCTAAAATATACCATTTTCTATAACCAATAATAAATCATACTCCCCTGCAATTCTTTGAGAGACGACCCGAGGTTTCAATACTTCGGTTATAAATTTTATTGGGTTTGCTTTAGTGACAACCAAAACTTTTGTACGAAAGAATTCTCTATAGGTTTAGGAACTATACTTACAACGTGATTATTTCTATGAAATTCTTTACCAGCAGAAATCCACTCGTCAAAATGGCGCCGTTGCTGGGGAATTGCAAACGTGTGCCTTATTATTGGTTATTGTAAATATTTTCTTTTGCTATTTATTTGTTTTTGTTTTTATTTTTGTTTTTAATTTTTATTAACTACTATGAATTCTCACCCCTCTAGCTTTAAGTTTGGTTCCAATGTTGTTGTAAGGAATGGAAGATATAACAGGAACATGCATCAAGGTCAAAGCAATCAAAGATGGAAGGAGCCACGAGGATCTAATCAACCCTTTAGGCAACAACACCTTCCAAGATACCATAGACAACGACTGTCTTACAATGCATGCCAAGACAATAGTTATGGTGGACCTTCTCGTGACAACCAATACCCACCAAATTACTATGATCAAGAGCTATTCTGAGGTGCGTACAAAGATGATAATAACAATGGATCCCCTTGTAGTTACCAACAAGCCCCACCCTATGCTTATGAACCACCTCTACAACATACCTTTGAACCACCAAACTCACAAGCCCCTTACCACCAAACACCCCCATATGACCCTAACCCTAATCCACCACACCAACCACTATATGAATAATATATAGAACCACCCCAATTCCAACCCAATTACTCCCAAGGACCACCACCTCTATATGCACCATATCCATATCCATCAATCCAAGAGCTTTATGGTCTTACTTATGATACCCAAGCGAAACAAGAATCAAAAGATTGTCTCACAGAAACAACGGATCAATTTCATACAACTCTTCATCAACTGGAGCAAGTGATAAATCGGTTAGCTTTCCAACGTTTGGACACTCAAGGAACCCCCATGGCTTCATGTGGAGAATCTACTGAAGAACGCAGCATGAAGGAAAAGCTAGAAACTCCGGTGGACAGTGAGCAGCATGACTTTATATTGGAACAATTGAAGGAAGTCGTAATCGTTGAAGAGGAAGAAGTGGTCGAAGACTTAGGAGATGTGGAAAATCCATGGGAAAGCCCAGTCATAGAGCCCCCTTCTAAGGAGTTTGAATTTGATGTTGAGGAGGGTGTACAACCTCCAAGGCATATCATGGTTGAAGACTTTGGATGGGATGATCAAGAGATGGATTCAATCATTGATGAATTCTTATCTACATTTGAATCCTCTCCCATTGGACTTGACATGGAGATTAAAGAAGAAGAAGCACAACCTCCCATGCCCTCGGTGAACAATGAAGAAGAGATCGAATTGGAAGAAAGCTACCAAGAGGAAGAGGTTGAAATTGAAGAAGCTTGCAAAGAGGTGGAAGTTATCAAGGAAGAGCACAAGGGAATGGAGCTTGAAATCACCTTGCCAAAGTTGTTGGAGACCTCTCCCCAAAAGCCATCACCATCCATCCCTTCATTCAAGTGAGTAAATCTCTCATCCCTAAGCATAATTAGCCTACTTGAATATCCTTTGCTTGAGATAGATGGGCAACTTAGAGCTCTTTGTGGCTATAAGAGTAAGAGGGAGATGGTTAGTGGAAGGAAATGTCATGGAAGGCTCAATATGGGGCAACACAATCCTAGGTTCATTGTGGTATGAAGCTCATGGCTGAATTATCATGGTTGGAAGAATATTAAATTGTATGGGTCTAGGAAGCTGTTGGATGCCTTAGTGAGAATTCAGATTGCTTACCACCTGGATGGAATCATGATGATCAACTTCAAGACGGGTGTAGAATCAAGATTTAGGATCCAGGAATATATGAGGATCAATTTTGGGAGCTCAAAGCTTGTGAAGAACTCCATCAAAGCTTGAGGAATTTACTTGGAATAGATAGAGCTTTATGGAAGTCCAAGCATTGGTGGAAATTTCAAGATGAGTTCAAGTAGAAGCCACCATGACAAGGAGCTCACCAAATGTCCAACTTAAGGACTTTAACTAAAAGTGCTAGGTGGGAGACAACCCACCATGGTATAATCGTTCCTTTTAATCCTAGTTTATTTTACTTTCATTTTATTAGTGTCATTTATAATGTTTGCATTAGCATCTGCATATTCACCTGCATTCTGCATTTACATCTGCATAATTGCATATAAAAAAAATTTGCAGAAAGTTACCTGGGAACGGTGCAGAAAGTGTGCCAATTGCACCAGCATTATCACGCGCAAGTGTACCTCACGCGTGCACGTCACTCGCGATTTTGGCACATCACGCGTCCGCGTCAATGACGCGCACGCGTGGCCCATAAAAATCGACATAAAAAGGTGCCAGGCCGAAAGTTATGCTGGCTTGGTGCTGGAACTGTGCTAGGGGCACAACACCACCCACGCGTACGGATCGTTGACGCGTGCGCATCATTTTAAACTTAAGCACTTCCACACGTGCGCATGCCTGACGCGCACGCGTCATCTACCATTTTGGAACACATCCTAAAACAAACAGAGGGTTGTGCGAGCGCCACGATGCTCTCGTGCGAGTAGCACAAACATGGTCACGCGTACGCATGACCGACGCTTACGCGTCGCTTCCCTCTCTGCGCAACCCACGCGTTCGCGTGGACTACGCGTACGCGTCGTGCACACAACACACCCAGAAGCATGCGCAGCATTATTTTCTTATCTTATCTTTCCAAATCCTAATTTTTTTCTCTCTTCTTTCTTCTTCTTTCTTTTCTTTCTTCACTCTTTTCTTATTCTTATAATATTTTCTTCACCTCCCATTCTCCATCGCCCTTAGTGCAAGGTGAAGCAGGCGTGTAATGCCTAGTGCCGTGTGCCACGCCCTAGAATATCTTGGAGCTGGCGTGCAATGCCACAAGAAGGGTATGCAATGCCCCTGGAGAAGAGCAAGGAGGGCTTGCAACGCCATACAAGTGCGTGCCACGCCCTAGAGTATTGTGAAGGTGGCGTATAACGCCATGACAAGGGCGTGTCATGCCTTGAAGACACTCAAAAATTACAAATTACAGCTATAGTATGGGGCATCTAATGTTGAGCAAAAATTACAGCTCACGGATACCGACAACTGCACCAGATCACTCAAGTAATACCACGGTGAGCGAAAATTGATTCTCATAATACTTCTTCAAATTTTTATTCTTGAAGATTCTTTTTCCGTTTCTTCAGGATTCAAATATTTCAAATTCATCAAATATAACCACCTCTTTTATGAACCACCACTTTTGTTTGAATTCCTTATTCAAACTTTTCATTAAGATATCCCCAATATAAAGTGATTGCTAGAGGAACAAGTATTCAAATTTTAAGTCCTAAAGAAAAAGAAAAACAAAGTATGCAATACATGCATGAAAAGAAAATAAAGGAAATAAACAGAAAATTACTAACTACCGGAATATAGGATTCATCTCACCCTAATCTTACCAATTACTTGTTCATTATCACTGTCTTCTTTATTCTTCTCATCCTGAGGCTCATGGTGTTACTAATACTAAACCTTAGGGTTTATACAAACTTAGAATTTAACAAAGTTTAGCAATAAATGGTGTAAGTCATATAAAGAACCAAAGAAAGGGATAAGATGAGTGCAACTGTCAGCGGAGGAACAAGTAAAAGAACACAAATTTTAATGCAAAAGAAAAGAAAGGGAATGGAAAACAAGGGTAGAAATCTTTAAAGAAAACTTCATCAAATAGAAGGAAGGAAAAAGTGAAAACTGATTTTTGGATTTTAAGAACTCTGGATGTCTGATAAAGCCCAATTTTGTGGTTCATCTTGTGTTGATTTTAGGGGATTTTGTCAATACTTTCTGCACTTATCCATAAAAAAATCAATGGTTTTGTGTTCCCTTCCTTATTTTGCCTCATGATTGAAAACATGCTTACTTGACCCTAAAAATTCTATATTTTAATCTCTTCTATTACCATTCGATGCCGTGATGTATTTGTTGAGTGATTTCAGAGTTTACAGGGTAAGATTGGTCTAGAAGGTGGAAAGGAAGCATACACAAGTGGAAGGAACATGAAATTGAAGCTTTAGAGCTTAAGCAGCGATGCGTACGCGTGCCATTCACGTACGCATGGATGCAGGCTACTGGGAATCGGCGCGCAAAGTTGATTGATGCTCAAAGCCTTGGATCCTTTTTACCCTTGCCTTTTGGTTTTAAGGGCTATTGGCTTTTTCTGCTTGCTTTTTCTTTTTCTTTCTATTTTTTTTTCGCCACTTTTTTTTCGCAAGCTTTTGCTATTCACTGCTTTTTCTTGCTTCAAGAATCAATTTCATGATTTTTCAGATCATCAATAACATTTTTCTTTGTTCATCATTCTTTCAAGAGCCAACATTTTTAACATTCATAAACAAAAAGATCAAAAATAGGCACTGTTCAAGCATTCATTCAGAAAACAAAAAGTATTGTCACCACATCAATATAATTAAATTAAATTCAAGGACAATTTTCGAAATTTATGTACTTCTTGTTCTTTTGGATTAAAATATTTTTCATTTAAGAGAGGTGAAGGATTAATGGATTTTATTCATAGCTTTAAGACATGGTTACTATATACTAATGATCATGAAGTAGAGTGATGAGCGGATAATTTATACGCTTTTTGGCATTGTTTTTAGTATGTTTTTAGTAGGATTTGGTTAGTTTTTAGTATATTTTTATTAGTTTTTAGTTAAAATTCACTTTTCTGGACTTTACTATGAGTTTGTGTGTTTTTCTATGATTTCAGGAATTTTCTGGCTGAAATTGAGGGACCTGAGCAAAAATCTGATTCAGAGACTAAAAAGGACTGCAGATGCTGTTGGATTCTGACCTCCCTGCACTCGAAGTGGATTTTCTGGAGCTACAGAAGCCCAATTGGCGCGCTCTCAACAGTGTTGGAAAGTAGACATCCTGGGCTTTCCAGCAATATATGATAGTTTATACTTTGCCCAAGATTTGATGGCCCAAACCGGCGTTCAAAGTCACCTTCAGATTTCCCAGCGTTAAACGCCGGAACTGGCACCAAAATGGGAGTTAAACGCCCAAACTGGCATAAAAGCTGGCGTTTAACTCCAAGAAGAGTCTCTACACGAAAATGCTTCATTGCTCAGCCCAAGCACACACCAAGTGGGCCCGGAAGTGGATTTTTATGTCATTTACTCATCTCTGTACACCCTAGGCTACTAGTTTTCTATAAGTAGGACCTTTTACTATTGTATTTTCATCTTGGTTCTTCTGGTTCCCTCTCTGGGGCCGAAACCAATGATCACTCTTGTTCTTATGTATTTTCAACGGTGGAGTTTCTACACACCATAGATTAAGGTGTGGAGCTCTGCTGTACCTCGAGTATTAATGCAATTACTATTGTTCTTCTATTCAATTCCGCTTGTTCTTTGTCCAAGATATCACTTGTTATTCAACTTGATGAATTTGATGATCCGTGACACTCATCATCATTCTCACCTATGAACGTGTGACTGACAACCACCTCCGTTCTACCTTAGATTGGGTGAATATCTCTTGGATTCTTTAACCGGAATCTTCGTGGTATAGGCTAGAACTGATGGCGGCATTCAAGAGAATCCGGAAGGTCTAACCTTGTCTGTGGTATTCTGAGTAGGATTCAATGATTGAATGACTGTGACGTGCTTCAAACTCCTAGCAGGCGGGGCGTTAGTGACAGACGCAAAAGAATCACTGGATTCTATTCCGGCCTGACCGAGAACCGACAGATGGATAGCCGTGCCGTGACAGGGTGCGTTGAACATTTCCACTGAGAGGATGGGAGGTAGCCACTGACAACGGTGAAACCCTTGCTTAAGCTTGCCATGGAAAGGAGTAAGAAGGATTGGATGAAGACAGTAGGAAAGCAGAGAGACGGAAGGGAAGGCATCTTCATACGCTTATCTGAAGTTCCTACCAATGAATTACATAAGTACCTCTATCTTTATCTTTATGCTTTATTCGTATATCACTATACCCATTTGAGTCTGCCTGACTAAGATTTACAAGGTGACCATAGCTTGCTTCATACCAACAATCTCCGTGGGATCGACCCTTACTCGCGTAAGGTTTATTACTTGGACGACCCAGTGCACTTGCTGGTTAGTTGTGCAAAGTTGTGTTTATGCCATGGTATTGAGCACCAAGTTTTTGGGGCCATTACTAGGGATTATTTGAGTTGTGAAAAGTAGTGATCACAATTTCGCACACCAAGTTTTTGGCGCCGTTGCCGGGGATTGTTTCGTGTATGGACAACTGACGGTTCATCTTGTTGCTTAGATTAGGTATTTTTCTTCAGAGTTCTTAAGAATGAATTCTAGTGTTTCAAGGTGATGTTCTTATCATCACCAAAGCTGATTGATTCTCATCAATTTAGCTCTTGAATGCAATGTCCTGCTGAAGCTTGGCTAGCCATGTCTAATTTCTTTAGACTAAAGCTTTAGACTAACATTGCATGATTCCTGGAATTCTCATTAAGAATTTTGATACCTTTATTTTCTTTTCCATATAATTTTCGAAAAAACACAAAAAAAAATTACAAAATCATAAAAACCAAAAATATTTTATGTTTCTTGTGTGAGTCTAGTGTCTCATCTTAAGTTTGGTGTCAATTGCATGCATTCATTCATGTGTCTTAAGGATCTTCAAGTAATTCTTGATTATTTCTTACTCTGATCTTTGAATTCTCTTGACTTGAGTGTTTTGTTGTTCTCCATATGCATTCTCATTTTGTCAGTGTCAGTAGTATACAAACTGCTAAGTTTGGTGTCTTGCATGCATTGTTATTTGATTTTAGTTGCATTTTGATTATTAAAAAAATCCAAAAATATTTTTAATTTGTGTCTTCTCAAGTCAATAATACAGAGAATTGAAGATTCAGAACATACAGCAGAGGAATTGCACAGAAAAAGCTGGGCGTTCAAAACGCCCAGTGAAGAAGGACAGACTGGCGTTTAACGCCAGCCAGGGTACCTGGTTGGGCGTTTAACGCCCAAAAGGGTATAGTTTTGGGCGTTAAACGCCAGAATGTGCACCATTCTGGGCGTTTAACGCCAGGATGGCACAAGGGGGAGGATTTTGTTTTCAAATCAAATTTTTTTTCAAGTTTTCAAAGTTTTTCAAAATCAAATCTTTTTCAAATCATATCTTTTCAATCAAATGTTTTCAAAATCAATTTCTTTCCTTTTTCAAAGATACTTGCTAACAATTAATGATTTGATTGAACATTTCAAGTATGTTGCCTTTTCTGTTGAGAAAGGTTTAATGTTTGAATCATATCTTTTCTTGATAGCCATGTTATTAATTTTTAAAATCAAATCTTTTTAAAATAGTTTTCAAATCATATCTTCTCAATCACATATTTTTTAAAACCAATCATATCTTCTTAACCTCATCTTTTTCAAAATAGTTTTCAATCAAATCTTTTTGACTTCTAATTTCAAAATCTTTTTCAAAAATCACTTGATTTCTTTCCCACTCTTATTTTCGAAAATTAATTAGTGTTTTTCAAAATGTTTTCAAAATCTTTTACTTAATTTTCGAAAATTACTTCCCTTCTTCTCACATCCTTCTATTTATGGACTAACACTATTCCTTAATGCAAAATTCGAACTTCATCTTCTTTGATAAGTTCGAATTTTCTACTTCTGTCTTCTACTTTTCTTTTCCTCTGACACCTAAAGGAATCTCTATACTGTGACATAGAGGATTCCACATTTTCTTGTTCTTTTCTCTTTCATATGAGCAGGAGCAAAAACAAAAGTATTCTTGTTGAGGCTGATCCTGAACCTGAAAGGACCTTGAAGCGAAAGCTAAGAGAAGCTAAGGCACAACTCTCCAAGGACCTAACAGAAACCTTCAGAGAAGAAGAAGAAATGGCAGCCGAAAACAACAATAATGCCAACAATGCAAGGAAGGTGCTGGGTGACTTTACTGCACCTACTCCCAACTTCTATGGGAGAAGCATCTCTATCCCTGCCATTGGAGCAAACAACTTTGAGCTTAATCCTCAATCAGTTTCTCTAATGCAACAGAATTGCAAGTTCCATGGACTTCCATTGGAAGATCCTCATCAGTTTTTGGCTGAGTTCTTGCAAATCTGTGACACTGTCAAGACTAATGGGGTTGACCCTGAGGTCTACAGACTTATGCTATTCCCTTTTGCTGTAAGAGACAGAGCTAGGACATGGTTGGACTCTCAACCTAAAGAAAGCCTGGACTCTTGGGAAAAGCTAGTCAATGCCTTCTTGGCAAAGTTCTTTCCACCTTAAAAATTGAGTAAGCTTAGAGTGGAAGTCCAAACCTTCAGACAGAAGGATGGAGAATCCCTCTATGAAGCTTGGGAAAGATACAAACAATTGATCAGAAAGTGTCCCTCAGACATGCTTTCTGAATGGAGCATCATAGGTATTTTCTATGATGGTCTCTCTGAACTATCCAAGATGTCTTTGGATAGCTCTGCTGGAGGATCTCTTCATCTGAAGAAGACGCCTACAGAAGCTCAAGAGCTGATTGAAATGGTTGCAAATAACCAATTCATGTACACTTCTGAAAGGAATCCTGTGAACAATGGGACTAATCAGAAGAAAGGAGTTCTTGAGATTGATACTCTGAATGCCATATTGGCTCAGAATAAAATATTGACTCAACAAGTCAATTTGATTTCTCAAAGTCTGTCTGGAATGCAAAATGCACCAAGCAGTACTAAGGATGCTTCATCTGAAGAAGAAGCGTATGATCCTGAGAACCCTTCAATGGAAGAGGTGAACTACCTAGGAGAACCCTATGGAAACACCTATAATTCTTCATGGAGAAATCATCCAAATTTCTCATGGAAGGATCAACAGAGACCTCAACAAGGTTTTAACAACAATAATGGTGGAAGAAACAGGTTTAGCAATGGCAAGCCTTTTCCATAATCTTCTCAGCAACAGACAGAGAATTCTAAGCAGAACCACTCTGACTTAGCAACCATGGTCTCTGATCTAATCAAAACCACTCAAAGTTTCATGACTGAAACAAGGTCCTCCATTAGGAATTTGGAGGGACAAGTGGGACAGCTGAGCAAGAAAGTTACTGAACTCCCTCCTAGTACTCTCCCAAGCAATACAGAAGAAAATCCAAAAGGAGAGTGCAAGGCCATCAACATGGCCGAATTTGGAGAGGAAGGAGAGGAAGTGAACGCCACTGAGGAAGACCTCAATGGGCGTGCACTGACCTCCAATGAGTTCCCTAATGAGGAACCATGGGAATCTGAGGCTCAAAATGAGACCATAGAGATTCCATTGGATTTACTTCTGCCTTTCATGAGCTCTGATGAGTATTCTTCCTCTGAAGAGGATGAGTATGTCACTGAAGAGCAAGTTGCTAAATACCTTGGAGCAATCATGAAGCTAAATGACAAGTTATTTGGAAATGAGACTTGGGAGAATGAACCCCCTTTGCTCACCAAAGAACTGGATGACTTGTCTAGGCAGAAATTACCTCAAAAGAGACAAGATCCTAGGAAGTTTTCAATACCTTGTACCATAGGCACCATGACCTTCAAGAAGGCTCTGTGTGACTTAGGGTCAAGTGTAAACCTCATGCCTCTCTCTGTAATGGAGAAGCTAGGGATCTTTGAGGTGCAAGCTACAAGAATCTCATTAGAGATGGCAGACAACTCAAGAAAACAAGCTCATGGACTTGTAGAGGATGTTTTGGTGAAGATTGAAAACTATTACATCCCTGCTGATTTCATAGTCCTAGGGACTGGGAAGTGCATGGATGAAACCATCATCCTTGGCAGACCCTTCCTAGCCACAGCAAAGGCTGTTATTGATGTTGATAGAGGCAAACCGATCATTCAAGTGAATGAAGAATCCTTTGTGTTTAAGGCTCAAGGATATCCCTCTGTCACCATGGAGAGGAAGCATGAAGAGCTTCTCTCAAATCAGAGTCAAACAGAGCCCCCACAGTCACACTCTAAGTTTGGTGTTGGGAGGCCACAACCAAACTCTAAGTTTGGTGTTGAACCCCCACATTCAAACTCTAAGTTTGGTGTTGGGAGGTTCCAACATTGCTCTGAGAAAATGTGAGGCTCCATGAGAGCCCTCTGTCAAGCTACTGACATTAAAGAAGCGCTTGTTGGGAGGCAACCCAATGCTATATTTTATATATTTTCCTTTGTTATTTTATTTTATTTTGTAGGTTGATGATCATGAGATGTAACAAAATCAATTGAAAAAGCAAAAACAGAATGAAAAACAGGAAGAAAAACAGCACACCCTGGAGGAGGAACCTACTGGCGTTTAAACGCCAGTAAGGTTAGCAGATGGGCGTTTAACGCCCAGTCTGGCACCATTCTGGGCGTTTAACGCCAGAAAGGGGCACCAGACTGGCATTAAACGCCAGGAAAGGGCAAGAACCTGGCGTTAAACGCCAGAAATAGGCACCAGCCCGGCGTTTAACGCCAGAATTGGCTCAAAACGTGATTTTGCATGCCATTTGGTGCAGGGATGACTTTTCCTTGACACCACAGGATCTGTGGACCCCACAGGATCCCCACCTACCCCACCACCCTCTTTCTTCTTCACCCATTCACCAATCACCTCAATACCTCTTCCCCAAAAACCCTTCACCACTCACATCCATCCTTCATAAAACCCCACCTACCTTACCATTCAAATTCAAACCACTTCTCCCCCTCTTTGGCCGAACACAAAAGCCATTCCCTTCTTCCTCATTTCTTCTTCTTCTACTCTTTTCTTTCTTCTTTTGCTCGAGGACGAGCAAACTTTTTAAGTTTGGTGTGGTAAAAGCAGTGCTTTTTGTTTTTCCATAACCATTTATGGCATCCAAGGCCGGAGAAACCTCTAGAAAGAGGAAAGGGAAGGCAAAAGCTTCCACCTCCGAGTCATGGGAGATGGAGAGATTCATCTCATGGGTGCATCAAGACCACTTCTATGAAGTTGTGGCCATGAAGAAGGTGATCCATGATGTCCCTTTCAAACTCAAAAAGGGTCAACTTTGATCAAAGGTTGGACCAAGTCCTCACAGACATTTGTGAAGAGGGCGCTCAATGGAAGAGAGATTCAAGAGGAAAGCCGGTTCAACTGAGAAGGCATGACCTCAAGCCCATCACTAAGAAAAGGATGGAGCAAACAAGAGACCCCTCTCATCAGGAGATCCCTGAGATGCCTCAAGGGATGCACTTTCCTCCACAAGACTATTGGGAGCAACTGAACACCTCCCTAGGAGAATTGAGTTCCAACATGGGACAACTAAGGGTGGAGCACCAAGAACACTCCATTCTCCTCCATGAAATTAGAGAAGATCAAAGAATCATGAGAGAGGAGCAACAAAGACAAGGAAGAGACATTGAGGAGCTCAAGCACTCCATAAGACCTTCAAAAGGAAGAACAAGCCGCCATCACTGAGGTGGACCCGTTCTTTAATCTCCTTGTTCTTTATTTTCTTGTTTTTCGAATTTTCATGCTTATGTTTGTCCATGTTTGTGTCTTATGATCATTAGTGTCTTAGTATCTATGCCCTAAAGTTATGAATGTCCTATGAATCCATCACCTTTCTTAAATGAAAACTGTTTTTAATCACAAAAGAACAAGAAGTACAGGATTTCAAATTCATCTTTAAAACTAGCTTAATTAGTTTGATGTGGTGGCAATACTTTTTGTTTTCTGAATGTATGCTTGAACAGTGCATATGTCTTTTGAATTTGTGGTTCATGAATGTTGGCTCTTGAAAGAATGATGAAAAAGGAGACATGTTACTGAGGATCTGAAAAATCATAAAAATGATTCTTGAAGCAAGAAAAAGCAGTGAATACAAAAAAAAAGAATGAGAAAAATGAAAAAAAAGGGGAGAAAGAAAAAGAAAAGAAAAAGAAAGAAATAAAGTTGTGATCCAAGGCAAAAAGAGTGTGCTTAAGAACCCTGGACACCTCTAATTGGGGACTTTAGCAAAGCTGAGTCACAATCTGAAAAGGTTCACCCAATTATGTGTCTGTGGCATGTATGTATCCGGTGGTAATACTGGAAGACAGAGTGCTTTGGGCCACGGCCAAGACTCAATAAGTAGCTGTGTTCAAGAATCATCATACTTAACTAGGAGAATCAATAACACTATCTGGATTCTGAGTTCCTAAAGAAGCCAATCATTCTGAATTTCAAAGGATAAAGTGAGATGCCAAAACTGTTCGAAGGCAAAAAGCTACTAGTCCCGCTCATCTAATATGGAGCTAAGTTTCATTGATAATTTGGAGTCTATAGTATATTCTCTTCTTTTTATCTTATTTGATTTTCAGTTGCTTGAGGACAAGCAACAATTTAAGTTTGGTGTTGTGATGAGCGGATAATTTATACGCTTTTTGGCATTGTTTTTAGTATGTTTTTAGTAGGATTTGGTTAGTTTTTAGTATATTTTTATTAGTTTTTAGTTAAAATTCACTTTTCTGGACTTTACTATGAGTTTGTGTGTTTTTCTGTGATTTCAGGTATTTTCTGGCTGAAATTGAGGGACCTGAGCAAAAATCTGATTCAGAGACTGAAAAGGACTGCAGATGCTGTTGGATTCTGACCTCCCTGCACTCGAAGTGGATTTTCTGGAGCTACAGAAGCCCAATTGGCGCGCTCTCAACGGCGTTGGAAAGTAGACATCCTGGGCTTTCCAGCAATATATGATAGTCCATACTTTGCCTAAGATTTGATGGCCCAAACCGGCGTTCAAAGTCACCTTCAGATTTCCCAGCGTTAAACGCCGGAACTGGCACCAAAATGGGAGTTAAACGCCCAAACTGGCATAAAAGCTGGCGTTTAACTCCAAGAAGAGTCTCTACACGAAAATGCTTCATTGCTCAGCCCAAGCACACACCAAGTGGGCCCGGAAGTGGATTTTTATGTCATTTACTCATCTCTGTACACCCTAGGCTACTAGTTTTCTATAAGTAGGACCTTTTACTATTGTATTTTCATCTTGGTTCTTCTGGTTCCCTCTCTGGGGCCGGAACTAATGATCACTCTTGTTCTTATGTATTTTCAACGGTGGAGTTTCTACACACCATAGATTAAGGTGTGGAGCTCTGCTGTACCTCGAGTATTAATGCAATTACTATTGTTCTTCTATTCAATTCCGCTTGTTCTTTGTCCAAGATATCACTTGTTCTTCAACTTGATGAATGTGATGATCCGTGACACTCATCATCATTCTCACCTATGAACGTGTGACTGACAACCACCTCCGTTCTACCTTAGATTGGGTGAATATCTCTTGGATTCTTTAACCGGAATCTTCGTGGTATAGGCTATAACTGATGGCGGCATTCAAGAGAATCCGGAAGGTCTAACCTTGTCTGTGGTATTCTAAGTAGGATTCAATGATTGAATGACTGTGACGTGCTTCAAACTCCTAGCAGGCGGGGCGTTAGTGACAGACGCAAAAGAATCACTGGATTCTATTCCGGCCTGACCGAGAACCGACAGATGGATAGCCGTGCCGTGACAGGGTACGTTGAACATTTCCACTGAGAGGATGGGAGGTAGCCACTGACAACGGTGAAACCCTTGCTTAAGCTTGCCATGGAAAGGAGTAAGAAGGATTGGATGAAGACAGTAGGAAAGCAAAGAGACGGAAGGGAAGGCATCTTCATACGCTTATCTGAAGTTCCTACCAATGAATTACATAAGTACCTCTATCTTTATCTTTATGCTTTATTCGTATATCACTATACCCATTTGAGTCTGCCTGACTAAGATTTACAAGGTGACCATAGCTTGCTTCATACCAACAATCTCCGTGGGATCGACCCTTACTCGCGTAAGGTTTATTACTTGGACGACCCAGTGCACTTGCTGGTTAGTTGTGCAAAGTTGTGTTTATGCCATGGTATTGAGCACCAAGTTTTTAGGGCCATTACTAGGGATTATTTGAGTTGTGAAAAGTAGTGATCACAATTTCGCACACCATAGAGATACTAAACATAGATAAACATAACATAGAAACCGAAAAACAGAAAGAAATAAGAACAAAGAATGAATCCACCTTAGTGGTGTCTTCTTCTTGAAGGACCAACAATGTCCTTAAGCTCTTCTATGTCCCTTCCTTGCCTTTGTTGCTCCTCCCTCATTGCTTTTTGATCTTCTCTTATTTCATGGAGAATGATGGAGTGCTCATGATGTTTCACCCTTAATTGTTCCACATTGTGGCTCAAATCTTCTAAGGAAGTATTGAGTTGTTCCCAATAGTTGTTGGGAGGAAAGTGCATCCCTTGAGGCATCTCAGGGATTTCTTGATGATGAGCTTCCTCATGCATCTCTTGAGAATCGTGGAGGGTCTCTCTTGCTTGCTCCATCCTCTTCTTGGTGATGGGCTTATCCTCTTCAATGGAGATGTCTCCTTCTATGATAACTCCAGCTGAGTAACATAGATGGCAAATAAGGTGAGGAAAAGCTAGCCTTGCCATGGTGGAGGGCTTGTCGGCTATTTTGTAGATTTCATTGGAGATGACCTCATGAACTTCTACTTCCTCTCCAATCATGATGCTATGAATCATGATGGCCCGATCCACAGTAACTTCAGATCGGTTGCTAGTGGGAATGATGGAGCGTTGAATGAACTCCAACCATCCTCTAGCCACAAGCTTGAGGTCCAGTCTTCTTAGTTGGACTGGCTTGCCTTTGGAGTCTCTCTTCCATTGAGCTCCTTCCACACATATGTCCATAAGGACTTGGTCCAACCTTTGATTAAAGTTGACCCTTCTAGTGTAGGGGCGTTCATCTCCTTGCATCCTGGGCAAGTGGAACGCCAATCTCACATTCTCCGGACTAAAATCTAAGTATTTCTCCCGAACCATTGTGAGATAATTCTTTGGACTCGGGTTCATACTTTGATCATGGTTCCTAGTGATCCATGCATTGGCATAGAACTCTTGAACCATTAAGATTCTAACTTGTTGCATGGGGTTGGTTAGGACTTCCCAACTTCTTCTTCGGATCTCATGTCGGATCTCCGGATACTCATTTTTCTTGAGCTTGAAAGGGACCTCAGGGATCACCTTCTTCTTTGCCACAACATCATAGAAGTGGTCTTGATGGCTCTTGGAGATGAATCTTTCCATCTCCCATGACTCGGAGGTGGAAGCTTTAGTCTTCCCTTTTCCTTTTCTAGAGAATTCTCTGGCCTTAGGTGCCATTGATGGTAATGGAAAAACAAAAAAAGCTTATGCTTTTACCACACCAAACTTAAAATATTGCTCATCCTCGAGCAAGAGAAGAAAGAAGAGAAGAGAAGAAGAAGAGAATATGGAGGAGAAGGGGAAGTGTAGGTTCGGCCAAAGTATGGAAGAGGGGGTTGTGTTGTGTGAAAATGAAGTAGAATGGAAGGGTATATATAGGGAAAGGGGAGAGGGTAGGTTCGGCCATTTAGGGTGGGATTGGGTGGGAAAATGTTTTTGAATTTTGAAGGTAGGTGGGGTTTATGGGGAAGAGTGGATGGATGTGAGTGGTGAAGGGGGTGATTGGGAAGAGAGATTGAGGTGATTGGTGAAGGGTTTTTGGAAAGTGTGACATGGGGAAGAGTGAAAATAGGATTAGGAGGTAAGGTGGGAATATAGTAGGTGGGGATCCTGTGGGGTCCACAGATCCTGAGGTGATCCTGTGGGGTCCACAGATCCTGAGGTGTCAAGGAATTCCATCCCTGCACCAAATAGGCATGTAAAATGCCTTTACATACCATTCTGGCATTTAAACGCCGAGTGGTGCATGTTCTGGGCGTTCAACGCCCATGTAAAGCATGTTTCTGGCGTTGAATGCCAGTTTCATGCTTGTTACTGGCGTTCAGCACCAGCTTTTCCTCTAGGCACATTCCTGGCATTCAGTGCCAGAATGTTGCTTGTTTCTGGCGTTCAACGCCAGATTCATGCTCTGTTCTGGCGTTGAATGCCAGCCAGATGCTCCTTACTGGCGTTGAACGCCAGCCTGTGCTTCCTCGAGGGTGTGATTTTTCTTCTGCTGTTTTTGATTTTGTTTTTAATTTTTATATTTTTTTCGTGACTCCTCATGATCATGTACCTAATAAAACACAAAATAAAAATAAAATAAAATAAAATAAAAATTAGATAAATAAAATTGGATTGCCTCCCAACAAGCGCTTCTTTAATGTCAATAGCTTGACAGTGGCTCTCATGGAGCCACAAAGTGATCAGGTCAATGTTGTATAGTCCCAACACCAAACTTAGAGTTTGGATATGGGGTCTTGACACCAAACTTAGAGTTTGGTTGTGGCCTCCCAACACCAAACTTAGAGTTTGACTGTGGGGGCTCTTCTTGACTCTGAACTGAGAGAAGCTCTTCATGCTTGCTCTCTTTTGTCACAGAGGGATGACCATGTGCCTTAAACACAAAATAGTCCCCATTCAATTGAAGGACTAATTCACCTCTGTTGACATCTATCACAGCTCCTGCTGTAGCTAGAAAAGGTCTTCCAAGGATGATGCACTCATCCTCTTCCTTCCTAGTGTCTAAGATTATGAAATCAGCAGGGATGTAAGGACTTCAACCTTTACTAGCACGTCCTCTACTATTCCATAAGCTTGTCTCAATGACTTGTCTGCCAATTATAATGAGAAAAAGGCAGGTTGTACCTCAATGATCCCCAGCTTCTCCATTACAGAGAGTGGCATAAGATTTATCCTTGACCCTAGGTCACACAGAGCTTTTGCAAAAGTCATGGTGCCTATGGTGCAAGGTATCAAGAACTTGCCAGGATCTTGTTTCTTTTGAGGTAGAGTTTGCTAAATCCAGGTATATAGTTTATTAATGAGCAAGGGAGGTTCACTTTCCCAAGTCTCATTACCAAACAACATGGCATTCAGCTTCATGATAGCTCCTAAGTATTGAGCAACTTGCTCTCCAGTTACATCTTCATCCTCTTCTGAGGAAGAATAGTCTTCAGAGCTCATGAATGGCAGAAGGAGATTTAATGGAATCTCTATGGTCTCTATATGAGCCTTAGATTCCTTTGGATCCTTAATAGGAAACTCCTTCTTGCTTGAGGGACGTCCCAGGAGGTCTTCCTCACTAGGATTTTCGTCCTCCTCCTCCCTTGTGCATTCGGCCATATTGATTATATCAATGGCCTTGCACTTTCCTTTTGGATTCTCTTCTGTATTGCTTGGGAGAATACTGGAAGGAGTTTCAATGACTTTCTTACTCAGCTGGCCCACTTGTGCCTCCAGATTTCTGATAGAGGATCTTGTTTCACTCATGAAACTGAAAGTGGCCTTTGATAGATCAGAGACTAAATTGGCTAAATTAGAAGTGTTTTGTTCAGAATTCTCTGTCTGTTGCTGAGAAGATGATGGGAAAGGCTTGCTATTGCTCAGCCTATTACGTCCACCATTGTTAAAGCCTTGTTGAGGCTTTTGTTGATCCTTCCATGAGAAATTGGGATGATTTCTCCATGATGAGTTATAGGTGTTTCCATAAGGTTCACCCATGTAATTAACCTCTGCCATGGCAGGGTTCTCAGGATCATAAGCTTCTTCAGAAGCTGCCTCTTTAGTATTGTTGGATGCATGTTGCCATCCATTCAGATTTTGAGAGATCATGTTGACCTGTTGAGTCAACACTTTGTTCTGAGCCAATATGGCATTCAGAGCATCAATTTCAAGAACTCCTTTCTTCTGAGGTATCCCATTATTCACGGAATTCCTCTCAGAAGTATACATGAATTGGTTGTTTGCAACCATGTCAATGAGTTCTTAAGCCTCTTCAGGCATTTTCTTTAGGTGAATAGATCCACCTGCAGAATGGTCCAATGACATTTTTGAAAATTCATATAGACCATAATAGAATATATCTAATATGGTCCATTCTGAAAGCATGTCAGATGGACATCTTTTGGTCAGCTGCTTGTATCTTTCCCAAGCTTCATAGAGGGATTCACCATCTTTTTGTTTGAAGGTTTGAACATCCACTCTCAGCTTGCTCAGCTTTTGAGGAGGAAAGAATTTATCCAAGAAGGCTGTAACCAGCTTATCCCAGGAGTCTAGGCTATCCTTAGGTTGTGAATCCAACCATATTCTAGCTCTGTCTCTTACAGCAAAAGGGAAAAGCATGAGTCTGTAGACTTCAGGATCAACTCCATTCGTCTTTACAGTCTCACAGATCTGCAAGAACTCAGTTAAAAACTGATAAGGATCTTCAGATGGAAGTCCATAAAACTTGCAGTTTTGTTGCATTAAGGCAACTAGCTGAGGTTTCAGCTCAAAGTTGTTGGCTCCAATGGCAGGAATGGAGATGCTTCTTCCATCAAATTTGGACGTTGGCTTTGTGAAGTCACCAAGCATTCTCCTTGCATTATTATTATTTTCAGCTGCCATCTCCTTCTCTTGTTTGAAAATTTCTGAAAGGTTACCTTTAGAATATTGTAATTTAGCTTCTCTTAATTTCCTCTTCAAAGTCCTTTCAGGTTCTGGATCAATTTCAACAAGAGTGCCTTTATCCTTGTTCCTGCTCATATGAAAGAGAAGAAAACAAGAAAAGAAAGAGGAATCCTCTATGTCATAGTATAGAGATTCCTTTATGTTAGTAGAAAAAGAAAGGGGAGAAGAGTGAAGAAGAATGAATAGTCTGTATAAAGAGTAAGGATAGGGGAGGTGAAGAGAAGTGTTAGTAAATAAATAATTAAATAGAATAAGAAAAGAGAGGGGAAATTTCGAAAATAATTTTGAAAAAAGGGTTAGTAATTTTCGAAAATTAAAGATAAGATAAGATTAAAATTAAAATTTAGAACAAAAAGAATTTTTGAAAAAGAGGTGAGATATTTTCGAAAATTAGAGAGGGAAAAGTAGTTAGTTGTTTTGAAAAAGATAAGAAACAAACAAAAAGTCAAATAGTTAGTTGAAAAAGATATTAAAATCAAATTTTAAAAAGATAAGAAGATAAGAAGTTAGATAAGATATTTTAAAATCAAATTTTTTTGAAAAAGATAAAATTTTGAAAAAGATAAGATATAAAAGATATGATAAGATATGTTTGAAAAAGATTTAATTTTTAAATTAAAATTAATTACTAACAAGAAACTAAAAGATAATATTCTAGAACTTAAAGATTGAACCTTTCTTAACAAGCAAGTAACAAACTTCAAATTTTTGAATCAATCACATTAATTGTTAGCTAATTTTCGAAAATTTGATATAAAGATAAGAAAAAGATTTTGAAAATATTTTGAAAAAGATTTTTGAAATTTTTCGAAAATAATAAAAAAAATGAAAGAGATATGATTTTTGAAAAAGATTTTAAAAAGATAAGATTTTTAAAATTGAAAATTTGACTTGACTTGTGAGAAACAATTAATTTTAAAAATTTTTGACCAAGTCAACTCAAATTTTCGAAAATTATGAGAAAAATAAGGAAAAGATATTTTTTTGATTTTTGAATTTTTAATTATGAGAGAGAAAAACACAATTATGACGCAAAACATGAAAATTTTGGATCAGAACACAAGATGCATGCAAAAACACTATGAATGTCAAGATGAACACCAAGAACACTTTGAAGATCATGATGAACATCAAGAACATATTTTTGAAAAATTTTTGATGCAAAGAAAACATGCAAGACACTAAACTTAGCAATCTTTAATGCATGGACTCTAACAAATGAAAAATGCATATGAAAAACAACAAACAACACAAAACAAGAAATCATCAAGATCAAATAAGAAGACTTGTCAAGAACAACTTGAAGATCATGAAGAACACTATGAATGCATGGATTTTTCGAAAATTGCAAGAAAAAAAAATTTTTAAATCATGCAATTGACACCAAACTTAAAAATTGACTCAAGACTCAAACAAGAAATGCAAAATATTTTTGATTTTTATGATTTTATTAATTTTTTTGGATTTTTATTAATTCTTTTTTTCGAAAATAAAGTTTGGAAAAACAAAAAAGAAAAGAAAAATTTTGAAAAAGTTTTTTTTTTTTTTGAAAAGAAAATTACCTAATCTGAGCAACAAGATGAACCGTCAGTTGTCCATACTCGAACAATCCCCGGCAACGGCGCCAAAAACTTGGTGGACGAAATTGTGATTCCTTTGTTATTGTATTTTGTAAAATTCATTGCTTTTTCAACTATGTGTGGACACAACTCCGTTCAACTAACCAGCAAGTCTACTGGGTCGTCCAAGTAATAAACCTTACGCGAGTAAGGGTCGATCCCACAGAGATTGTTGGTATGAAGCAAGCTATGGTCACCTTGTAAATCTCAGTTAGGGAGATTAAATGGTTATGGGGTTCGAAAATTAATAGTAAATAGAAAACAAAAAGGGATAGAAATACTTATGTAAATCAAAAGTGGGAATTTCAGATAGGCGTGTGGAGATGCTGTGCTCCTCTCGGATCTCTATTTTCTTATTGCTTTCATCCAATCCTTCTTACTCCTTTCCATGGCAAGCTGTATGTAGGGCATCACCGTTGTCAATGGCTACATCCCATCCTCTCAGTGAAAATGGTCCTATGCTCTGTCACAGCACGGCTAATCATCTGTCGGTTCTCAATCATGTTGGAATAGAATCCCTTGATTCTTTTGCGTCTGTCACTAACGCCCAGCCTTCAGGAGTTTGAAGCTCGTCACAGTCATTCAATCCCGGAATCCTACTCGGAATACCACAGACAAGGTTTAGACCTTCCGGATTCTCATGAATGCCGCCATCAATTCTAGCTTATACCACGAAGATTCTGTTGGGGAATCTAAGAGATATGCGCCCGGCCTAAGGTAGAACGGAAGTGGTTGTCAATCACGCGCGTTCATAGGTGAGAATGATGATGAGTGTCACGGATCACCACATTCATCAAAGTGTTGTGCAACGTATATCTTGGGATAAGAATAAAAGAGAATTGAATAGAAAGTAATAATAATTGTATTGAAACTTGAGGTACAGCAGAGCTCCACACCCTTAATCTATGGTGTGCAGAAACTCCACCGTTGAAAATACATAAGTGAAAGGTTCAGGCATGGCCGAATGGCCAGCCCCCTAAAACGTGATCAATAGCCTCCTAAGATGAAGAATAAAACAAAACTGAGACCAAAGATGAAACGTGGTCAAAAGACGTCTAATACAATAGTTAAGAGCCCTATATATACTAGACTAGCTACTAGGGTTTACATGAGTAAGTAATTGATGCATAAATCCACTTCCGGGGCCCACTTGGTGTATGTTTGGGCTGAGCTTGATCTATCCACGAGCTGAGGCGTTTATTGGAGTTGAACTCCAAGTTATAACGTGTTTTGGGCGTTCAACTCCGGATCATGACGTGTTTCTGGCGTTTAACTCCAGACAGCAGCATGTACTTGGCATTCAACACCAAGTTACATCGTCAATTTCCAAATAAAGTATGGACTATTATATATTGCTGGAAAGCTCTGGATGTCTACTTTCCAACGTCATTGAGAGCGCGTCATTTGAAGTTCTGTAGCTCCAGAAAATCCATTTCGAGTGCAGGGAGGTCAGATTCCAACAGCATCAGCAGTCCTTTTGTCAGCCTTTTTCAGAGTTTTGCTCAAGTCCCTCAATTTCAGCCAGAAATTACCTGAAATTATAGAAAAAACACACAAACTCATAGTAAAGTCCAGAAATGTGAATTTAACATAAAAACTAATGAAAACATCCCTAAAAGTAGCTTGAACTTACTAAAAACTACCTAAAAACGATGCCAAAAAGCGTATAAATTATCCGCTCATCACTTCTCTCTCTAGAAACTAACCTACATGAAGCCAAAACTACAAACAATTGCTCCCCGTTGCCCAATCTTGAATTCTGCATGAAATAGCATTAGAAATGAGTTGGATTGGGCCCAAAATGCTCTACGAATCGCTGGCCACAATTTCACTTTAGTGAATCACGCTGCTCCATCGGCGTGCACGCGTACAGTGCACGTGTGCATCCCTAAACTCAAAGAGGTCAGGCTTGATAGCCCCGGATGTTAGCTTTCCAACGTAACTAGAACCACCTCATTTGGACCTCTATAGTTCAAGTTATGGTCGATTGAGTGTGAAGAGGTCAGGCTTGACAGCTTTGCGGTTCCTTCATTTCTTCATGAGTTCTCCTACTTTGCATGCTTTTCCTTCGTTCCTTCAATCCAATCTTTGCCTTCTAAACCTTAAATCACTTAACAAACATATCAAGGCATCGAATGAAATTAAAGTGGATTAAATTTAGCTATTTTAACCCCTAAAAAGCATGTTTTCACACTTAAGCACAAATTTAGGGAGAATTACAAAACCATGATATTTCATTGAATAAATGTGAGAAAAGTTGATAAAATCCCTCAAATTAAGCACAAGATAAACCACAAAATTGGGGTTTATCAAATCTCCCCAAACTTAAACTAAGCATGTCCTCATGCTAAGAATAAAGAAGGACAAGAAAAGGGTTATGAACATTTATTCTATGCGAATAAACTATATGCACCTATCTATATGAATGTAACTAAATGCAAAATGATTCTACCTACTTGGTTAAAAGTAAATCAATCTCCAAGAACATATATAAGCAAGTAGGGCAAAGGTCACATGACGACTCACAAACTCTACCAATTCAAATATCAAAATGAGGTTCAAATAGACTTGCAAGAAGAACACTCATGAAAGCCGGGAACAAGGAATTGAGCATCGAACCCTCACCGGAAGTGTATCCGCTCTAGTCGCTCTAGTGTATAGGGTCGATCACTCAATTCTCTTCTAATCATGCTTTCTTTGATTTGTTTTTCATCTAACAATCAACAATTAATCCATGCATGCATACATTCATCATGAGGACTTATTCATTGGTTGCAATGGGGCTAGGGTAAAGGTAGGGATGTATATGGTCAAGTGAGCTTGAAATTTTAAATCTTTGATTAACCTAAGCTCTCACCAAACACATATAACAACCTATACAATTCTAATACACAACCTAGTTACCCATGATTTCCACTTTTTTTCACATACTCATGCATTCTCTTTAATTCACATTCCTTATGCATTGATTTTTATTGTACTTTACTTTGGGACATTTTGTCCCCTTTTTATTTCTTTTTCTCTTTTTTTTCTATATTTTTTTCTTTATATATATATATATATATATATATATATATATATATATATATATGTTTTTTTCTTTATCATTTTTTACTAAGGTATATACAAACGTATCAATACATATGGTTTTACATATTTAATATATGAGTATGTACCTAATTCCCAAAATTTTCAACAAAAATAGAAACTACACTTTTACTTAAACCAATGTCCCAAGTTTTCCATACCCAAATGATAAACATTCTCACTAGCCTAAGTGATGAGCGGATAATTTATACGCTTTTTGGCATTATTTTTAGGTAGTTTTTAATATAATCTAGTTACTTTTAGGGATGTTTTCATTAGTTTTTATGCTAAATTCACATTTCTGGACTTTACTATGAGTTTGTGTGTTTTTCTGTGATTTCAGGTATTTTCTGTCTGAAATTGAGGGATCTGAGCAAAACTCTGATAGGAGGCTAACAAAGGACTGCTGATGCTGTTGGAATCTGACCTCCCTGCACTCGAAATGGATTTTCTGGAGCTACAGAACTCCAAATGGCGCGCTCTCAACGGCGTTGTCCAGAGCTTTCCAGCAATATATAATAGTCCATACTTTATTCGTGATTAGATGACGTAAACTGGCGCTCAACGCCAGTTCCATGTTGCTGTCTGAAGTCAAACGCGAGAAACACGTCACGAACCGGAGTTGAACACCCAAAACACGTTACAACTTGGCGTTCAACTCCAAGAGAAGCCTCAGCTCGTGGATAAATCAAGCTCAGCCAAAACATACACCAAGTGGGCCCCGGAAGTGGACTTATGCATCAATTACTTACTCCTGTAAACCCTAGTAGCTAGTCTAGTATTAATAGGATAATTTACTAGTGTATTAGACATCTTTGGTCTCAATTTTGTTTTATTATTCATCTAAGGAGACTATTGATCACGTTATGGGGGCTGGCCATTCGGCCATGCCTGGACCTTTCACTTATGTATTTTCAACGGTGGAGTTTCTACACACCATAGATTAAGGGTGTGGAGCTCTGCTGTACCTCAAGTTTCAATGCAATTACTATTATTTTCTATCCAATTCGATTTATTCCTGTTCTAAGATATTCGTTGCACTTCAACTTGATGAATGTGATGATCTGTGACACTCATCATCATTCTCACCTATGAACGCACGTGACTGACAACCACTTCCGTTCTACTTTAGGCCGGGCGTATATCTCTTAGATTCCTTAATCAGAATCTTCGTGGTATAAGCTAGAATTGATGGCGACATTCATGGGATTCCGGAAAGTCTAACCTTGTCTGTGGTATTCCGAGTAGGATTCCGGGATTGAATGACTGTGACAAGCTTCAAACTCCTGAAGGTTGGGCGTTAGTGATAGACGCAAAAGAATCAAGGGATTCTACTCCAACCTGATTGAGAACCGACAAATGATTAGCCGTGCTGTGACAGAGCATTTGGACCATTTTCACTGAGAGGATGGGATGTAGCTATTGACAATGGTGATGCCCTACATACAGCTTGCCATGGAAAGGAGTAAGAAGGCTTGGATGAATGTAATAAGAAAGTAGAGATTCAGAAGGAACACAGCACCTCCATGCACCTATCTGAAATTCCCACCATTGAATTACATGAGTAACTTTATCTTTATTTCCTGTTTATTTTATTTATCTTTTGAATATCTAATCTAATCATATTTGAATCCGCCTGACTGGGATTTACAAGATGACCATAGCTTGCTTCATACCAACAATCTCTGTGGGATCGACCCTTACTCACGTAAGGTTTATTACTTGGACGACCCAGTACACTTGCTGGTCAGTTGTGCAGAGTTGTGACTAAGTGTGATTCATATTTGAGAGCGCTACCAAGTCTTTGGAGCCATTGTTGATGATCACAAATCCGTGCACCACTAAGCTAATCAAAGATCCAAATTAAGGACATTTATTGTTTTTCGCTTAAGGGTAGTAATGTGCTACAATTAAGAACAAAAGGGATTAAATAGGCTCAAATTGGCTAACAATGGTTGATGAAAGATAGGCTATTTGGATAAGTGAGCTAAATGAAATGATGGCCTCAATCATATAAATGTATGTATACATGGAATAATGGACATAAAGAATCAAACAAATCAAAGATCACAATCATAGAAAGAGAACAATGCACACAGGAATGGAAATAAGTGGTTATAAGATGTAACCACACAATTTGGCTCAAAACTCACATGCTTTTGTTCTTAGCTCAAAAACCATGTTCCAAAATAAATTCTTCAAGCAAGTTCAACAGAAAATTTTTTTCGAATGGGTAGGTGATGAGCGGATAATTTATACGCTTTTTGGCATTGTTTTTAGGTAGTTTTTAATATAATCTAGTTACTTTTAGGGACGTTTTCATTAGTTTTTATGCTAAATTCATATTTCTGGACTTTACTATGAGTTTGTGTGTTTTTCTATGATTTCAGTTATTTTCTGGCTGAAATTGAGGGACCTGAGCAAAACTCTGATAAGAAGGCTGACAAAGGACTGCTGATGCTGTTGGAATCTGACCTCCCTGCACTCGAAATGGATTTTCTGGAGCTACGGAATTCCAAATGGCGCGCTTTCAACGGCGTTAGAAAGTAGACATCCGGAGCTTTCCAGCAATATATAATAGTCCATACTTTATTCATTATTAGACCACGTAAACTGGCGCTCAACGCCAGTTCCATGTTGCTGTCTGGAGTCAAACGCCAGAAACACGTCACAAACCGGAGTTGAACGCCCAAAACACGTTACAACTTGACGTTCAACTCCAAAAAAAGCCTCAGCTCATGGATAGATCAAGCTCAGCCCAAACATACACCAAGTAGGCCCTGGAAGTGGATTTATGCATCAATTACTTACTCCTGTAAACCCTAGTAGCTAGTCTAGTATAAATAGGATAATTTACTATTGTATTAGACATCTTTGGTCTCAGTTTTATTTTATTATTCATCTTAGGAGACTATTGATCATGTTTTGGGGGCTGGCCATTCGGCCATGCCTGAACCTTTCACTTATGTATTTTCAACAGTGGAGTTTCTACACACCATAGATTAAGGGTGTGGAGCTCTGCTGTACCTCAAGTTTCAATGCAATTACTATTATTTTCTATCCAATTTGATTTATTCCTGTTCTAAGATATTCGTTGCACTTCAACTTGATGAATGTGATGATCCGTGACACTCATCATCATTCTCACCTATGAACGCGCGTGACTGACAACCACTTCCGTTCCGCCTTAGGCCGGACGCATATCTCTTGGATTCCTTAATCAGAATCTTCGTGGTATAAGCTAGAATTGATGGCGGCATTCATGGGAATCCGGAAAGTCTAACCTTGTCTGTGGTATTCCGAGTAGGATTCTGAGATTGAATGACTGTGACGAGCTTCAAACTCCTGAAGGCTGGGCGTTAGTGACAGACGCAAAAGAATCAAGGGATTCTACTCCAACCTGATTGAGAACCGACAGATGATTAGCCGTGCTGTGACAGAGCATTTGGACCATTTTCACTGAGAGGATGGGATGTAGCCATTGACAACGGTGATGCCTTACATACATCTTGCCATGGAAAGGAGTAAGAAGGATTGGATGAAAGCAGTAGGAAAGCAGAGATTCAACAGGGACAAGCATCTCCATACGCTTATCTGAAATTTCCACCATTAATTTACATAAGTATTTCTATCCTTTATTAATAAATTAATTATCTCTTTATATTTTCAAAAACCCAATAATCAATTATTATCCGCCTGACTGAGATTTACTAGATGACCATAGCTTGCTTCATACCAACAATCTCCGTGGGATCGACCCTTACTCACGTAAGGTATTACTTGGACGACCCAGTGCACTTGCTGGTTAGTTTTGCGAAGTTGTGAAGTTATGTTTGGACCATGGTATTGTGCACCAGGTTTTGGCGCCATCACCAGGGACAATCAATTTCGAACAACAATTTAAGCATGAGTAACAATTTCGCTCACCAAGTTTTTGGCGCCGTTGCCGGGGATTGTTCGAGTATGGACAACTAACGGTTCGTCTTGTTGCTCAGATTAGGTAATTTTCTTTTCAAAAAGTTTTCAAAAAAATTTTTCAAAAAATTTTTTTCTTTATTTTCGTTTTTCTAAAGAATATTTTCGAAAAAAATAATAAAAATACAAAAAAAATCATAAAATCATAAAAATAAAAAATATTTTGTGTATCTTGTTTGAGTCTTGAGTCAACTTTTAAGTTTGGCGTCAATTGCATGCTTTAAAAGTTTTTCTTGCATTTTTCGAAAATTCATGCATTCATGGTGTTCTTCATGATCTTCAAGTTGTTCTTGACAAGTCTTCTTGTTTGATCTTGATGTTTTCTTGTTTTGTGTTGTTTGTTGTTTTTCATATGCATTTTTCGTTTGTTAGAGTCCATGCATTAAAGATTTCTAAGTTTGGTGTCTTGCATGTTTTCTTTGCATAAAAAATTTTTCAAAATTATGTTGTTGATGTTCATCATGATCTTCAAAGTGTTCTTGGTGTTCATCTTGACATTTATAGTGTTCTTGCATGCATCATGAGTTTTGATTCATAATTTTCATGTTGTGAGTCATTTTTATGTTTTTCTCTCTCATCATAAAAAATTCAAAAATCAAAAAAATATATTTTCCTTATTTCTCTCCAAATTTTCGAAATTTTGGGTTGACTTGGTCAAAAAATTTTAAAAATTAGTTGTTTCTTACAAGTCAAGTCAAATTTTCAATTTTAAAAATCTTATCTTTTCAAAACTTTTTCAAATCAAATCTTTTTCATTTTTATCTTATTAATTTCGAAAATTTCAAAATATTTTTTCAAAAATTTTTTTCTTAATTTTCTTTCAAAATTTAGAAATTACACTAACAATTAATGTGATTGATTCAAAAATTTGAAGTTTGTTACTTTCTTGTTAAGAAAGGTTCAATCTTTAAACTCTAGAATCTTATCTTTTAGTTTCTTGTTAGTCAAGTAATCAATTTTAATTTTAAAAAATTAAATCTTTTTCAAAATATCTTTTTTTTTAAATCTTATCTTTCTATCATATCTTTTTATCTTATCTTTTATCATATCTTTTTCAAAATTTTATCTTTTTCAAAAAAAGATTTGATTTCAAAATATCTTACCTAACTTCTTATCTTCTTATCTTTTCAAATTTGACTTTAATATCTTTTTCAACTAACTATTTGACTTTTTGTTTGTTTCTTATCTTTTTCAAAACCACCTAACTACTTCTCTCTCTCTAATTTTCAAAAATATCTCATCCTTTTTCAAAAATTATTTTTAATTAATTAATTGTTTTAAATTTTAATTTTAATTATATCTTATCTTTAATTTTCGAAAATCATTAACTACTTTTTCAAAATTATTTTCAAAATTCTCTATCTCTCCTATTCTTCTATTTATTTATTTTTTTACTAACACTTCTCTTCACCTCTCTTCATCTCAAATCACTACCTCTATCCTTACCTATTCTTCTTCACTATTCTTCCCTTTCTTCTTCTACTAATAATAAGGATCCTCTTCATTGTGACATAGAGGATTCCTCTTCCTTTTCTTTTTCTCTTCTCTTTCATATGAGCAGGAATAAGGAAAAAGGCATCTTTGTTAAAGCTGATCCAGAACCTGAAAGGACTCTGAAGAGGAAACTAAGAGAAGCTAAATTACAACAATCCAGAGACAACCTTTCTGAAATTTTCGAACAAGAGAAGGAGATGGCAGCCGAACCCAACAACAATAATGCAAGGAGAATGCTAGGTGATTTCACTAAACCAACGTCCAAATTTGATGGAAGAAGCATCTCCATTCCTGTCATTGGAACAAACAATTTTGAGCTGAAACCTCAATTAGTTGCTTTAATGCAACAGAACTGCAATTTTCATGGACTTTCATCTGAAGATCCTTATCAGTTTTTAACTGAGTTCTTGCAGATTTGTTAGACTGTTAAGACGAATGGAGTAGATCCTGAAGTCTACAGGCTCATGCTTTTCCCTTTTGCTATAAGAGACAGAGCTAGGACATGGTTGTGCTCACAACCTAAAGATAGCCTGGACTCTTGGGATAAGCTGGTCACGGCCTTCTTGGACAAATTCTTTCCTCCTCAAAAGCTGAGCAAGCTTAGAGTGGATGTTCAGACCTTTAAGCAAAAAGACGGTGAATCCCTCTATGAAGCTTGGGAAAGATACAAGCAGATGACCAAAAAGTGTCCTTCTGACATGTTTTCAGAATGGACCATATTAGATATATTCTATTATGGTCTATCTGAGTTTTCCAAGATGTCATTGGACCATTCTACAAGTGGATGCATTCACCTAAAGAAAACGCCTGCAGAAGCTCAAGAACTTATTGAAATGGTTGCAAATAACCAATTCATGTACACTTCTGAGAGGAATTCCGTGAATAGTGGGACGCCTCAGAGGAAGGGAGTTCTTGAAATTGATGCTCTGAATGCCATATTGGCTTAGAACAAAGTATTGACTCAGCAAGTCAACATGATCTCTCAAAGTCTGAATGGATGGCAAAATGCATCTGGTGCACGAAATTGCAATCACACTTTTGCAACCCCGCACAACTAACCAGCAAGTGCACTGGGTCGTCCAAGTAATACCTTACGTGAGTAAGGGTCGATCCCACGGAGATTGTTGGCTTGAAGCAAGCTATGGTTATCTTGTAAATCTTAGTCAGGATGTCAGAAATTATCAGGGTTGATTGTGAAAAGCAAAAGAACATGAAATAAGTACTTGTTATGCAGTAATGGAGAATAGGTTGAGGTTTTGGAGATGCTCCATCTTCTGAATCTCTACTTTCCTACTGTCTTCTTCATCAAACACGCAAGGCTCCTTCCATGGCAAGCTGTATGTAGGGTTTCACCATTGTCAATGGCTACCTCCCATCCTCTCAGTGGAAATGTTCAACGCACCCTGTCACGGCACGGCTATCCATCTGTCGGTTCTCAATCAGGCCGGAATAAAATCCAATGATTCTTTTGCGTCTGTCACTAATGCCCCGCCCTCAGGAGTTTGAAGTTCGTCACAGATCTAATCATTGAATCCTACTCAGATACCACAGACAAGGTTTAGACCTTCTGAATGCCGCCATCAATCTAAAGTAGAACGGAGGTGGTTGTCAGGCACGCGTTCATAGTTGAGAATATGATGAGTGTGAGGGTCACATTCATCGGGTTAAGAGCAAGTGATATCTTAGAACGGAAGCAAGCATGATTGAATAAGAAACAGTAGTAATTGCATTAATCCATCAAGACACAGCTGAGCTCCTCACCCCCAACCATGGGGTTTAGAGACTCATGCTGTAAGAAGTACACAAAGAAACGTGTAAAGTGTCATGAGGTACAGATACAATGTCAAAAGATCCTATTAATAGTGAACTAGTAACCTAGGGTATACAGGAATGAGTAAATGACGTAAAAATCCACTTCTGGGTCCACTTAGTGTGTGCTTGGGCTGAGCATTGAAGCTTTCATGTGTAGAGACCTTTTCTGGAGTTAAACGCCAGCTTTCATGCCAGTTTGGGCGTTTAACTCCAATTTTTGTGCCAGTTCCAGCGTTAAACGCTGGAAATTCTGAGGCTGATTTGCAACGCCGGTTTGGGCCCTCAAACCTCGGACAAAGTATGGACTATTATATATTGCTGGAAAGCCCAGAATGTCTACTTTCCAATGCCGTTGAGAGCGCGCCAATTGGGCTTCTGTAGCTCCAGAAAATCCACTTCGAGTGTAGGGAGGTCAGAATCCAACAGCATCTGCAGTCCTTTTCAGCCTCTAAATCAGATTTTTGCTCAGATCCCTCAATTTCAGCCAGAAAATACCTGAAATCACAGAAAAACACACAAACTCATAGTAAAGTCCAGGAAAGTAAATTTTAACTAAAAACTAATAAAAATATACTAAAAACTAACTAAATCATACTAAAAACATACTAAAAACAATGCCAAAAAGCGTATAAATTATCCGCTCATCACAACACCAAACTTAAATTGTTGCTTGTCCCCAAGCAACTGAAAATCAAAATAGAATAAAAAGAAGAGAATATACTATAGACTCCAAAATATCAAAGAAACATAGTTCCAATTAGATGAGCGGGACCAGTAGCTTTTTGCTTCCGAACAGTTTTGGCATCTCACTTTATCCTTTGAAGTTCAGAATGATTGGCCTCTTTAGGAACTCAGAACTCAGATAGTGTTATTGATTCTCCTAGTTAAGTATAATGATTCTTGAACATAGCTAGTGTATGAGTCTTGGCTGTGGCCCAAAGCACTCTGTCTTCCAGTATTACCACCGGATACATACATGCCACAGACACATAATTGGGTGAACCTTTCCAGATTGTGACCCAGCTTTGCTAGAGTCCCCAATTAGAGGTGTCCAGGGTTCTTAAGCACACTCTTTTTGCCTTGGTTCACAACTTTATTTCTTTCTCTTTTTTTTTCTCTCTTTTTTTTTCGAAATTTTTTTTTTGTATTCACTGCTTTTTCTAGCTTCAAGAATCAATCTGATGATTTTTTAGATCCTCAATAACAGTTCTCTTTTTCCCTCATTCTTTCAAGAGCCAACAATTTTAACATTCTCAAAACAACAAATTCAAAAGACATATGCACTGTTCAAGCATTCGTTCAGAAAACAAAAAGTATTGTCACCACATCAAACTAATTCAACTAGTTTCAAGGATAAATTCAAAATCCTGTACTTCTTGTTCTTTTGTGATTAAAGCATTTTTCATTTAAGAGAGGTGATGGATTCATAGGACATTCATAGCTTTAAGACATGAATTCTAAATTTTATTAATTATGAATTAAGAACAAGACTCAAAAATAGATATAAGATGAAACTAAAAATAGAAAAAAAAATTTAAAATAGGCTCCTAATGATAGAGGTTTTTCACAGAGTTAGGACTCAACAACCTTGATTTTGAGAAGTGGATGCTCCCTCAAATTGAGGGGAGAACTTTTGGCATTTCAGTTCTTGAAGTTCACGCCCCTGCTTCTCTTGTTCCTTCAGCAATTTGCAGAGCATGTAGTTCTGATTCTGCTGTTCTTCCTTAAGTTGCTCCATAGTCTCTTGCAACTTGGTGATAGATGCTTCTAGGCTGGCCCAGTAGCCAATTTCAGGAAATTCAGGGAGGAACTCCTGCACCCTCCTTTTGATAGAGTTGTCTTGCATTTGTCTTTCCATTGACTTCTTGGTGATTGGATGTTCAATGGGTATGAATTCATCTACTCCCATCTTTACCCCAGCCTCTTTACAGAGCAAGGAGATCAAGCTTGGGTAAGCCAGTTTGGCTTCAGTGGAATTCTTATTTGCAATTGTGTAGATCTCACAAGCAATCACATGATGAACCTTCACTTCTTTTCCAAGCATAATGCAATGAATCATCACTGCTCTCTTGATAGTGACCTCAGAACGGTTGCTAGTGGGCAATATGGAACGCCCAATAAAGTCTAGCCAACCTCTTGCAATTGGTTTGAGGTCTCCCCTCTTGAGTTGGTTTGGGACACCTTTGAATTGGTTATCCACTTAGTTCCAGGGAGGCATATGTCCTCTAGAACTTGATCCAATCCTTTATCTGCTCTCACCATTCTCCTATTAAAGGATTCAGGATCATCTTGCAGTTGAGGCAATTTGAAGATTCTCTATTTTGTCCAGATGGAAGTACATAACTTTCCCTCTGACCATGGTTCTGTAAGTATGGTAAGCGGTTCCAGTCATTCTCTGCTTATCTGTTAGCCACAGATTTGAGTAGAATTCCTGAACCATATTCCTTCCAACCTTTATCTCAGGATTGGTTAGAACTTCCCATCCTCTGTTTCGGATTTGCTCTTGGATCCCCGGATATTCATCTTCTTTCAGATCAAATTTTACTTCCGGGATCACTGACCTCAGACCCATTATTTTGTGATAATGGTCTTCATGTTCTTTGGTTAAGAACTTCTCTTGATTCAAAGATTCTTTGGATTATTCTCTTCTTTCCTCTTAAATTGGTTTGTTTTCCCTTAGGAGCCATGATCTTGATGAATCTTGGCTTTAGTGATCACGGAAAAGCACGCCAAACTTAGAGGTTTGCTTGTCCTCAAGCAAAGAAAGGAAGGAGGAGAGAGAGGAGGAGAGCAAATTCGAATGGTGTGGGGGAATGGTGAGCCGAACGTGTTTTTATAAGGGGGGAAGGAGATTTCGAAAGAAATTGAAAGGAGATTTGAGAAGATATGGAGAGAATTTGAGAGAAGGGTAAGTTTTTGAACAAGATTTGGGATTGATTTGAGAGAGATTTGAAGAATGATTTAATTTTTTTGAGGATTTGAAAGTGAATGATGAAAGGTTGAGATGGGTTCATGTGGAAAAGTATGGGTAAGAAAAGGAAAGTTTGAAAAAAATTTGATGGAAAACAAATCTTGGTCCCCAACCTTTCTGGCGTTAAACGCCCAGAATGGCATCCATTCTGGCGTTTAACGCCCATTTGTTGCCCATTGTGGGCGTTTAACGCCCAGCCAGGTGCCCTGGCTGACGTTAAACGCCAGAATTCCCTTTATCACTGGGCGTTTTGCTAAACGCCCAGGATGCTGCACACCTGGCGTTAAACGCCCAGAATGGTGCCCATTCTGGCGTTTAACGCCCAAAATGGCACCTTTACTGGCGTTAAACGCCCAGAATGGTGCCCATTCTGGCGTTTAACGCCCAAAATGCCCCTTACTGGCGTCTTTTCGCCAGTAAGCTCTTTTTCTCTGCTTTTTGCGCTGAATCCTTCTGTAACTCTGTGAATTCCTTCATTTTTGATACTTGCCTTTGTAAAAACAAAACATATAACCTGCTAATGACTGGGTTGCCTCCCAGCAACCGCTTCTTTACTGTCTTTAGCTGGACCTTTACTGAGAATCACTCAAGTCTCAGTTTTGAGCATTCCTGCTCAAAATTGCCTTCAAGATAATGCTTGATTCTTTGCCCATTAATAATGAACTTTTTGTCAGAATCAATATCCTAAAGTTCAACATATCCATATGGTGACACTCCTGTAATCACATACGGACCCTCCACCGGGATTTAAGTTTTCTGGAAACAATCTGAGCCTAGAGTTGAAGAGCAGAACTTTTTGTCCTGGCTCAAAGACTCTGGTTGACAACTTCTTGTCATGCCACTTCTTTGCCTTTTCCTTATAAATTTTTTCATTTTCAAAGGAATTGAGTCTGAACTCCTCTAGCTCATTTAACTGGAGCAATCTTTTTTCACCAGCTAACTGAGCATCCATATTTAGGAATCTGGTTGCCCAGTAGGCTTTATGTTCCAGTTCCACGGGCAGATGACAGGCCTTCCCATACATCAGTTGGTATGGAGAGGTTCCTATAGGAGTCTTGAATGCTGTTCTGTATGCCCACAGAGCATCATCCAAACTCCTTGCCCACTCCTTTCTTCGGGCTATCACAGTATGTTCTAGGATTCTTTTTAGTTCTCTGTTAGAGACTTCAGCTTGCCCATTTGTCTGTGAATGATACGGAGTTGCCACTTTGTGGCTAATTCCATATCTGACCATAGCAGAGTATAGCTGTCTATTGCAGAAATGAGTGCCCCCGTCACTGATTAGTACTATGGGAACACCAAACCTGCTGAAGATATGTTTCTGGAGGAATTTCAGCACGGTCTTGGTATCATTAGTGGGTGTAGCAATTGCTTCTACCCACTTAGATACATAGTCCACTGCCACCAGAATGTAAGTGTTTGAGTATGATGGTGGGAATGGACCCATGAAGTCAATTCCCCATACATCAAACAATTCTATCTCTAATATCCCTTGTTGAGGCATGGCATATCCGTGAGGCAAGTTACCAGCTCTTTGGCAACTGTCACAGTTACGCACAAACTCTCGAGAATCTTTATAGAGAGTAGGCCAGTAGAAGCCACATTGGAGGACTTTAGTGGCTGTTCGCTCACTTCCAAAATGTCCTCCATACTGTGATCCATGGCAATGCCATAGGATCCTTTTTATTCTTCTCTGGGTACACATCTGCGGATCATTCCGTCTGCACATCTCTTAAAGAGATATGGCTCATCCCATAGGTAGTACTTGGCATCTGAAATTAATTTTTCTTTGCACTCTGTTGTACTCCTGGGGTATGAACCTCACAGCTTTATAGTTTGCAATATCTGCAAACCATGGAGCTTCCTGAATGGCAAAGAGTTGCTCATCTGGGAAAGTCTCAGAGATCTCAGTAGAAGGAGGGACGTCCCAGCTACTGGTTCTATTCGGGACAGATGATCAGCTACTTGGTTCTCTGTCCCTTTTCTGTCTCTTATTTCTATATCAAACTCTTGCAGAAGCAACACCCATCTTATAAGCCTGGGTTTTAAATCCTGCTTTGTGAGTAAGTATTTAAGAGCAGCATGGTCAGTGTACACAATCACCTTTGATCCCACTAGATAAGATCTAAACTTGTCAATGGCATAGACCACTGCAAGTAATTCTTTTTCTGTGGTTGTGTAATTCTTCTGTGCATCATTTAGAACACGGCTGGCATAATAAATGATGTGCAGAAACTTGTTATGCCTCTGTCCCAACACTGCACCAATGACATGGTCACTGGCATCACACATTAATTCAAATGGCAATGTCCAATCTGGTGCAGAGATGACTGGTGCTGTGACCAGCTTAGCTTTCAGGGTCTCAAACGCTTGCTGACACTGTGTGTCAAACACAAATGGCGTGTCAGCAGCTAGCAGGTTACTCAAAGGTTTTGCAATTTTTGAAAAATCCTTTATGAACCTTCTGTAGAATCCTGCATGCCCCAGAAAGCTTCTGATTGCCTTAACATTGGCAGGTGGTGGTAATTTTTCAATTACCTCTACCTTTGCCTTATCCACCTCTATTCCCCTGCTTGAAATTTTGTGCCCAAGGACAATTCCTTCAGTCACCATAAAGTGACATTTCTCCCAGTTTAAAACCAGGTTAGTCTCTTGGCACCTTTTTAGGACAAGTGCTAGGTGATTAAGACAGGAGCTGAATGAGTCTCCATATACTGAGAAATCATCCATGAAGACTTCCAGGAATTTCTCCACCATATCAGAGAAGATGGATAACATGCATCTCTGAAAGGTTGCAGGAGCATTACACAGACCAAAAGGCATCCTCCTGTAGGCAAACACGCCAGAAGGGCAAGTAAATGCTGTTTCTCTTGGTCCTGAGGATTGATGACAAGTCATCATATACCTATTTTCTATGCTTTTCATACAAGAAATTGATGAATTGTGCTTAAATATTGAATGCTTTTGTACTTAAATGATATATTTCTTGATATTTTAATTTATAAATCTTGTAGAAAAAAAGAAGAAAAAGAAGCAAAGAAGCACGAAAAAAGAGGAAAAAAGAGCTTTGGAGCACACTTTGAAGTTGGAGCACACTTTGGAGGCTTAGGCCACGCTTTTAAAAGCGTGGCCCATGACCAAATCAATGAAGGAAGCAGCCAGCACGCACACTTCCCTGCCCTTGCCAAGGGCAGGGCAGAATCGAGATACAAAGTGAGGTTGGAAGCAAGAATTTCGCTAAGATAAAATCTGGCCGCACACAGCATGACCATGCCTACTTCAAAGGGCTATAACTTGAGCTACAGACGTCCAATTGATGTGCTTCCAGTTGCGTTGGAAAGCTGACATTCAGAGCTTTCCAACGATATATAGCAATCCATATTTGGCGTACAATTGAGGTAGGAACGGAAGGCATCTTTAAGGACCAAAAATAAGCAAAAATAAACCAAGGAAAAGAAGTAGCGTGTGCATTCACCCAAGTCTCGAACACGGAGCTTCAGCCTTGGCACATTGCCCTGCCCTCCGCGAGGGCAGGGCAGCATTCTGTTGTGGCACACAGGCGCACCATTCTGGCGCACCAGATTTTTCTGCCCTGCCCTCCGCGAGGGCAGGGCAGCATCCTGCAGCGCACACCAATGCACCACGCTCGCACCAAGGCTGCACGCATAAAATCCTGCCCTGCCCTCCACAAGGGCAGGGCAGCCTCCTGGGAGCAACATATGGGCCAAAATTCAATTTAATTCAATTCTTCACCAAATTAAATCAAGGCCATCCAAGACCCATTCTCCCTCAAATACAAAGCAAGCAAAGCCCACTCAACATGACTCAAAGGCACAAGAACAAGCTAGAATTAGGATTTTCATTTTGTTTTAATTTCATTTTCATTTTTCATTTTGTAAAGCCTATATAAAGGCATCAATTCCATCTTTGTAGAGAGAGCTCTTTCCTTTATTTTTTTTCTGTCTTAAATCTGGGATTGAGAGTGAAGGAATTCTGTTTCCCTCTTGGTCTAAGATTCCTCTTGTTATTCTTCTGCAAAATTTCAGTGAATTAAGGATTTCTCTTGTTTTGAACCAAAACTCTCTTTACCGCTTTCATCTTCTTTCCATCTGCAATTGTTCTTGGTTGGATCAAGGAAGGGAGTGAGATCTAGACTTGTTTTCTAGTCTCTTTGATTCCCTGAGATCTTCAATTTTATTTTGCAATTGAGTTGAGTTCTTAGCTGCTCTTCTATTTTTACTGTTCCATTGGCTTTCAATTTACTTTCAAGCAATTTAATTCTTCTGCACTTGTTCTTCATTTTACATTTCTGTTCATGATCCTAATTTACTTTCTTGCAAGTTAAGCTTTCTGCAATTATTCTAAGTGCTGCTCTCATTTAATTTCCAGCACCCCAGCCCCCTTTACATTTGATGCAATTTAGAATTCTTGCAATTTAAGTTTCAGCTATTTTACTTTCTTGTTCTTTAAGTTACTTGCAATTTTACTTTCTGCACTTTAATTTTCCTTGCTATTTACTTTCTGTTGGCTACACTTCATCCAAATTCACTTCAATGTTAGCTTGACTAAACTAATCACCCACTAAAGTTGCTTGATCCATCAATCCCTATGGGATCGACCTCACTCTAAGTGAGTTATTACTACTTGATGCGACCCGGTATACTTGCCGGTTGGATTTGTGTGTTGGAAATTCGTTTTTCCACAAAAACACCATCAAGGATCTACTGCAATTTGGTTGTAACCTGAATAGCCATCCAAAAAGCAGTAATAATCATGACCAGCTAGTCTTTCTAGCATTTGGTCTATGAATGGTAAAGGAAAATGATCCTTTCTGGTGGCTGTATTGAGCCTTCTGTAGTCAATACACATACGCCACCCTGTGACTGTTCTTGTAGGAACCAGTTCATTTTTTTCATTATGAACCACTATCATGCCTCCCTTTTTGGGGACAACTTGGACAGGGCTCACCCAGGGGCTATCAGAAATAGGATAAATAATCCCAGCCTCTAGTAATTTAGTGACCTCTTTCTGCACCACCTCCTTCATGGCTGGATTTAGCCTCCTCTGTGGTTGGACCACTGGTTTGGCATTATCCTCCAACAGAATCTTGTGCATGCATCTAGCTGGGCTAATGCCCTTAAGATCACTTATGACCACCCAAGAGCTGTCTTGTGTGTCCTTAGCACTTGAATCAGTGCTTCCTCTTCCTGTGGATTCAAAGCAGAGCTTATAATCACTGGAAAAGTGTCACCCTCTCCCAGAAATGCATACTTAAGGGATGGTGGTAGTGGTTTGAGTTCAGGTTTGGGAGGCTTATCCTCCTCCTGAGGAATTTTCGAAAATTCCTTTGTTTCCTGTGGTTCTTCTTGATCAGGCTGAGCATCCTGAAGATGTCTTCAAGCTCTGATTCTAGGCTTTCAGTCATATTGATCTCTTCCACCAAAGAGTCAATAATGTCAGCGCCCATGCAGTCATTTGGTGTGTCTGGATGCTGCATAGCTTTCACAGCATTCAACTTGAACTCATCCTCATTGACTCTCAGGGTTACTTCCCCTTTTTGTACATCAATGAGAGTCATCCAGTTGCTAGGAAAGGTCTTCCTAGAATGAGAGTTGCACTCTTGTGCTCCTCCATTTCCAGCACCACAAAGTCAGTTGGAAAGGCAAATGGCCCAACCTTGACAATCATATCCTCTATTATGCCTGATGGATGTTTAATGGAGCCATCAGCAAGTTGGAGGCATATCCGGGTTGGTTTGACTTCTCCAGTCAACCCAAGCTTTCTGATAGTGGATGCAGGTATTAGATTGATGCTTGCTCCAAGATCACATAGGGCTGTCTTGGTGCAAGCGCCTTCTAATGTGCATGGTATCATAAAGCTTCCTGGATCTTGAAGCTTTTCTGGTAAGCTTTTAAGAATGACTGCACTGCATTCTTCAGTGAGAAATAGTTTTTTAGTTTCTCTCCAATCCTTCTTATGACTTAAGATCCCTTTCATGAACTTAGCATAAGAAGGTATTTGCTCAAGTGCCTCTGCAAACGGAATCTTTATTTCAAGAGTTCTTAGATAATCTGCAAAGCGGGCAAATTGCTTATCCTGCTCGCTTGGCGGAGTTTCTGAGGATAAGGCATCTTGGCTTTATATTCTTCAACCTTAGTTGCTGCAGGCTTGTTCCTTACAGAAGTGGTTGAAGAATCCTTTTTAGAGGGATTACTGTCAGCACTCTCAGGTGTCTGATCCTCCCTTGGCGTCTGAACACAGGATTGGGTGGAAAATGGGCGTTAAACGCCAATTTTCCCCTTTTCTGGCGTTTGAACGCCAGAACTGGGCAGGGAATGGGCGTTTAACGCCAGCTTTCCCTCCCTTCCTGGCGTTTGAACGCCACTAGCATTCCTCTCTGGGCTCTTACTGTCCTCAGAGGGATTTTGAACAGTGGTTTGGTTATCCTGTCAATTGTTCTTTATTTGACTTTTTACTCTTTTGAGTGGTGTTGTTCAGTGTCTTCCCACTCCTCAGTTGAACTGCTTGACACTCTCCTATTATCTGTTTAGATATCTGCTGTTTTGCTTGATTCAACTGCAGTTCTATGTTCTTGTTAGCAACTTTAGTTTCATGGAGCATCTCTTTAAATTCTGCTAACTATTCTGTCATCAGGAGCAATTGTTGATTAAGCTCAATCATCTGTTCTTGAGGATTAGGATCAGTGACTACTACCATGACTTCCTCTTTTGGAGAGAACTCATTGCTAGAGTATAAATATTGGTTTCTAGCAACAGTGTCTATAAGCTCTTGAGCCTCTTCAATTGTCTTCCTCATGTGTATAGATCCACCAGCTGAGTGGTCTAAAGACATCTGAGCTTTTTCTGTAAGCCCATAGTAGAAGATGTCTAACTGTACCCACTCTAAAAATATTTCAGAGGGGCATTTTCTTAACATACCTCTATACCTCTCCCAGGCATTATAAAGGGATTCATTATCTCTTGTTTAAAGCCTTGGATGTCCAGCCTTAGCTGTGTCATCCTCTTTGGAGGGTAAAAATGGTTCAGGAATTTGTCTGATAACTGTTTCCATGTCTTTATACTTGCTGTAGGTTGGTTATTCAACCACCTTTTAGCTTGATCTTTTACAGCAAATGGAAACAGTAATAGTCTGTAGACATCCTGATCCACCTCTTTATCATGTACTGTGTCATCAATTTGTAAGAACTGTGCCAGAAATCAGTAGGTTCTTCCTGTGGAAGGCCGGAATACTGGCAATTTTGCTGCACTATGATAATGAGTGAGGATTTAGCTCAAAGCTGCTTGCTTTGATGGGAGGTGTACAGATGCTACTCCCATATGCAGCTGTAATGGGGTTGGCATATGACCCAGAGTCCTTCTGGACTGATCAATCCCACTTAGGTCCATAATGGATAAAGGGACTGATCAATCCCACTTAGGTCCATTAATGGATAAAGGGAAATGATAGGATTGCAAATAGATAAATTTTGTTTTTTTTTTTTGAATTATCCGAAAAAGATAAAATAAAATAAACAACAGAAAAAATATAATAAAAATTCGAAATTAAAAAAAAATAAGATCAAAGCAAATTGAAAACTGAATCAATTAGTTAATTGAAAAGATTTTGAGATTAGCAATAGAAAGTATGATTGAGAAAAGTTTTATGAAAAAGATTTGATTTTTTGAAATGAAGAAAGAGAAAAATACAAAATGACACAAACTTAGAATTTTTACGGATCAAAAGGGACTAAAGACATGCAAATTCGAAAATTAGAAGAAAAAACAAAAGTATGCAATTGACACCAAACTTAAAATATGAAACTAGACTCAACTAAAAGACTCTAAACCAACAAAAATAAAACAATCCTAATCTAAGCAACAAGATAAGCCGTCAGTGTCCAAACTCGAACAATCCCCGGCAACGGCGCCAAAAAACTTGGTGCACGAAACTGCAATCACACTTTTGCAACCCCGCACAACTACAGCAAGTGCACTGGGTCGTCCAAGTAATACCTTACGTGAGTAAGGGTCGATCCCACGGAGATTGTTGGCTTGAAGCAGCTATGGTTATCTTGTAAATCTTAGTCAGGATGTCAGAAATTATCAGGGTGATTGTGAAAAGCAAAAGAACATGAAATAAGTACTTGTTATGCAGTAATGGAGAATAGGTTGAGGTTTTGGAGATGCTCCATCTTCTGAATCTCTGCTTTCCTACTGTCATCTTCATCAAACACGCAAGGCTCCTTCCATGGCAAGCTGTATGTAGGGTTTCACCGTTGTCAATGGCTACCTCCATCCTCTCAGTGGAAATGTTCAACGCACCCTGTCA